>NC_142929.1:4424895-4452395 GCF_046866305.1 Octopus bimaculoides
CATGCTGGTGTACATTCTTCCACGTTAGTAAAATCAATATAAAAATTCCAAATAATATAAGTATAAAAATAAGTATAAGAGCATACATAAACATATAAACACGTAAATGTATAAAAATATATAAATATATAAATACATATATCTATACAGAAATCAAAATACAGATATAAAATACACGTAAATGGATAAACATCGATATGACATAACATGCAGTGAATTTAAAATTCCCAAGATACAACATAAAGGAGTAAACATTTACAAGTTACAATACTATGGTGTAATGAAAAGTTTGATATGATAAAACATTAAAAAGAAGTATTAAAATACCAGGATAATATTCAAAAGATACAAAAGTACCATCTACGGGCCGTTTCGGAGACGTGCCAAGTAATACTCTTTACTCTTTACTTGTTTCAGTCATTTGACTGCGGCCATGCTGGAGCACCGCCGTTGTAGTCGAGAAATTCGACCCCAGGACTTATTCTTTGTAAGCCTAGTACTTATTCTATCGGCCTCTTTTTGCCGAACCGCTAAGTTACAGGGACGTAAACACACCAGCATCGGTTGTCAAGCGATGTTGGAGGGACAAACACATACACACAAACACACACACACACACACGCACACACACACACACACACACACACACACACACACACATATATATATACATACATATATACGACGGGCTCCTTTCAGTTTTCGTCTACCAAATCCGCTCACAAGGCTTTGGTCGGCCCGAGGCTATAGTAGAGGACACTTGCCCAAGGTGCCACGCATTGGGACTGAACCCGGAACCATGATATGGTATATATTTCATATTTTTAAAAACAGACACTCCTCTCATCAAGATGTTTACATGATGCGAAAACTATCTTGCTCGTTTTAATAACATAACCTAATCCTTTCCATTCGTTTTCCCTCCCTTACAAGCATTCGATCCAAGCCTTTGATGTGAGGATACTTTTTGCCTTTTTTTCCGTCATTCTCGGAATGTTTTCGATCTCTACCTGTATCTTCTTTGATCATTCTTATGTCATTTATTATGAGGTTCGTAAGGCGGCGAGCTGGCAGAATCGTTAGCACGCCGGGCGAAGCGCTTTTTGGTATTTCGTCTGTTTTTACGAGTTCAAATTCCGCCGAGGTCGACTTTGCTTTTCATCCTTTCAGGGTCGATTAAATAAGTGCCAGTTACGTACTGGGTCGATGTAAGCGATCTAATCTCTTTGTCTGACCTTGTTTGTCCCCTCTATGTTTAGTCCTCTGTGGGGCAATAAAGAAATACTTTATCACGTGGTTTATTTATTACTGTTATTCCGTTGAATTTAAATAATTTCCCTATTTCTTGTAGTTGGAATTGATACATCAGTATGAATGCATTACTTTTTCAGTTGATCTTTGACAATATCTGGTATCTCACTTAATTCTGGCCATGTAGCAGCATTTCATATCAATATCTTAGCATATTTCTTTTCGAAGCATTTTTAGTTTGATCTTCTAATGCTTGATCTCTTGTCATTTTTGCTCCCTGCTCATTGCTGTCTGACTCATACTTTATATTTGTGAGATTTTCTGAACGCAGTAAACTTTTTGTTTTGTGTTCATACATTGCAGTTATTTATGTTTTATTTTATTCTCCATTTAATTATTCATATTTACAGTATATTTTTGTCATTTTAAAGTAAATATTTCAAAATAGTGTTCTTGTAGCAGAAGACTACTTACTCGTTATGTTCGACTTAAATACTAATATAATCTTTCTTTCTATGTCGATTCCGAGTAGTGTAATATAAATACAGCCATTAATTTTCTTGTTTTCTTATCTACTCTTGCTAATTGACTTCGTTTAAATGTCTAGTTCATTAATTCCTAAGTATTTGTATGCCTATGTTTAGTCTAATTCTCTCTTGTTTCTATATATTGCATGATATTAATGATTTTTATTAATTCTGTTCTCAGTTTTGCTTTGACACAATGTTTCAAAAACGTAAATATTCAATCATCGTGTTGGGTAATCGTTTGGAGAGCAGTTTATAAATGAACGACAGACAAGTGATAGGCAGTAATTAGAGGGGCCGACTATTTGTCTATTGTCAACAAGTAAGACGCTATCGAGGTATTTGGTCTGATTATACAACAGAATGTTGAAGGCTGACGCTGTTTGACTGCAGCTTGTGAGATGAATACAACTAAAATCTTCGAATGCTGTCAATGCCAGGAAGTTTCCAGTTTCCGAAGCTGATAAGAAGAACAGGTTTTAACTAAAAAAATAGAAAGAAAAAAATTCTAATGCCGCGAGAAAAATGGCGTTTCAATTTATATAGTTTTCACACACGCAGACGACTAATCAGCGAATATGTTGGTTGCACTCTTATCGTATAGTTTATTACTAGCTTAAAGTAGCCGCCTGGATGGTAGCGGGAGGAGATGCTGGTCACGATGGTAGTAACAAAATTAATATTGAAAAATATATATACACTCCCCAGTTTTAGCAAATCCAAAGACAAGCTTAAAACATTAAAGTAACACAGTTTGAAAAAATTGCATTTGCAGATAAAATTTGAAATAGAAGAATAAAAAAAACTGGTATAAATATCACTTCAAATGACAAAAATACAAAAGAATACCGAAAACATCACAAATAACAGCTAAAAATAGAGTGTAGTTCATTCCCACGGATTTCATCCAAGAAAATGCAAGAAGGAATGTAACAAAAATCTAAGAGCGTTTCGAGTGCCTCTGAAAGTGGAAGTGGTGAGAGCTCTCATTGATATGTGACAGGGTTTATTCTCTCTCGACCTGTATCAGGCATATGAAAGTGTTTGTTTGTAATTTAAATATAGAAGATGAAGAGAATGCGGTCAGAAGCATTAATACCTAACATGTCCGTTGGTTTGTTTTAAAGCTTAGCAGTACGTTACACAAAGGGAGTGTACCGTACTACTAACTTGTCTGTTGGGAGATGCACTGACGTCCAAGTCTTGATTAAGACTACAAGGTTATATCGGAAAAGAAAGGAAAGTGGATGAACCAGGCGGTGAGGAGTTGAAGACCCAAGAGCATCTGCAAGAGTAAGAAACATGAGAGTACGCCTTATAAAAGATGAAATGAAAGGAAGCGAGGGTGGCATGCAGCATAGGAAAGGGTATCAGTAAATGTACCTATGACAACGAAAATGTATTTGATGTTACTACCGTCAGTTTCATAGCATTATCCCATTAGCCAATGGGATACAGTAACAAACTATTTTTTCCACAACCGAACTTCCACTAAGTGTGATCGAACTATGGTACCGAAAAATATTTCGTGTTGCGTACCTAATGATTTTTTCCTTTTTAATAAAAAAGGCTTCTATAATTTCTAAGGGTTGCTCTTGAATTACTATTATGGCAACATTGTGAGATTTTGCTTCGATATGTAAATCTGTTTGATTAATTCACATTGCCGAATCGATTTTTATTTATTTGTCGATTTTAAAATATTAGCGATCGCATTTCCACAAAACCTGGTATAATGATAGATGTGGTTGGTTGATTGGCACTCCGTCGGTTACGACGACGAGGGTTCCAGTTGATCCGATCAACGGAACAGCTTGCTCGTGAAATTAACGTGCAAGTGGCTGAGCACTCCACAGACACGTGTACCCTTAACGTACTTCTCTGGGAGATTCAGCATGACACAGTGTGTGACAAGGCTGGTCCTTTGAAATAGAGGTACACAGAAACAAGAAAAAAACGTGAGAGAAAGTTATGGTGAAAGAGTACAGCAGGGTTCGCCACCATCTCCTGCCGGAGCCTCGTGGAACTTTAGGTGTTTTCGCTAAATAAACACTCACAACGCCCGGTCTGGGAATCGAAACCACGATCCTTCGACCGCGAGTCCGCTGCCCTAACCATTGGGTCATTGCGCCTCCACAATGATAGATGTAGAGCGTTTAGAAGATATTAATATCCTTAGTATACAACAAATGTTACAAACTCTCCTGGTCACCAGTTATACTTATTTCTCAATGTATTTATTTCTTTATTGACCACAGGGGCTAAACATAGAGGGGACAAACAAGGACAGACAACGTTATTTCTCAGTGTATTGTGACCATAGTCCAGTTGTCCGCGTGAATCAATTCGTCCAGTCTCTGGTGATTGGTGTCAGTGGTTCAGTCGATGGTTTCCCACTGTGGTGGTTGTCTTAAATGCCGGTTTGCCGTTCGTTAAACTCCTTCATCCATCTGTTGTCATTGTTCTTGTCGATAGCACCACCTCCGTTAAAAACCTTCTCTGGATGTAGGGCAACCTATGTTCGTTCTTTATTCGTCAAGGAATCAATGACGGAACCTTGCTATTTGCTTCGAATCCATTATTTGTCATGTAATGAAGTACAGGTGGACGAGTTACTCAACCAACATGACCAAGTTGAACAACCTATGTCAGTTAATAAAATGGTACGCCATGTTTGCATTACATTCAGCACAACGACCTCTCCCGAAATTGCTGGCCTCGTTCTAAAATTTGAAACCATTATTATTCCATTTGCACACAACAAATTTTGACTGTCGGAAAAAATTCATAACATCGGGTTACAACAAGTAAACTTAAATAGAAAGAACCTTCCTAAATACCCCAGCTTCTTCTTCTTCTTCTTCTTCTTCTTCTTCTTCTTCTTCTTATTCTTCTTCTTCTTCTTCTTCTTCTTCTTCTTCTTCTTCTTCTTCTTCTTCTTCTTCTTCTTCTTCTTCTTCTTCTTCTTCTTCTTCTCCCGCAAATTTTCTGTCTTTGTGCCTTTATTAGAAAGAATCATCATCATCATCATCATCATCATTACAATAATAATAATAATAATAATAATAATAATAATAATAATAATAATAATATTAATAAATATTATTATTATTATACTTTCACTGTATTATTAGATTATATTATTATATTTTCAGTATTGCACTTCCAGACGCCTTATTTTGTTTTAGCCTTGTTTTCAAGTATCCTTTGTAATATATGTGCAAATTCTATGCTATTCATATTCGTAAGTCACGGGGCATGAGTTTTGAATTCGTTTGTACGTTTTTTTAATCATTCCTAAGTCACGTCTTATCACAGAGATTCTTTTATCTCTCAAAATTCAATTTATTTTATCTACAAATATTAAAAATTTGGATAATGTGTTTATTTCTTTTAGAGATACAGTAAATTGTTCTGCAAAGATTTTTCATTTTTGAAGGCGGATGAAATTTTAGACAACTTTTGTGACACTAATTCCAAATACCACGATAGCTTTTGCCTATGTTTTAATAACTTTAACTGCTATAGACCATTAGTGACAAAATTAAAATAACCTGTTCTGCCATTAGAGGAAAATTACCGATTGCATTAATTATACGTTTCAAACTAATCTGTCTTTGAAGCTGAATTAATATCTACAATGCTTTTAAAGGTGAAAGTTATAGTCTTATGGTGTGTATAATTCACAACCATCGAGTCACCATTTCATTATGAATGAATTAGAATGTAAAGTAATAGGCTAATAATAGAAACAGATACCTGCAGCACCACAAACCGTTTAATACAAAGGCCTGGATCTCCGTCAGTTACGACGACATGTGTTTCAGTTGACTCGATCAAGGAAACAGCCTGCTCGTGAAATTAACATGTAAGTGACTGAGTTCTCCACAGACATGCGTACCTGTAAGTGACTGAGTTCTCCACAGACATGCGTACCTGTAACGGAGTTCTTAGTGAGAGACAGCTCAACACAGAGTGTGATAAGGTTGGCCCTTTGAATTACAAGTACAGCTAATTTTTGCCAGCTGAGTGGACCGGAGCAATGTGAAATAAAGTGTCTTGCTCAAGGACACAACATACCACCAGCAATCAAATTCACGACCCAACGATCGAGAGCCGAATAACCTGATCACTAAGCCACGTGCATTCACAGTTTTGGTAATTTCATACCATTGAGTGCAAGAGAAGGATTTTCAGATTAACCCCTTAAAACAGAGAAAGTATGTGATATAGGTTCTTGAGATAAAGTATCAAGTGCTAATTATTATAAGCTGCAAAATGTTGCAACGCAAATAAACTACTTGTTATGAAGAATAAGCCCAGAAAAAATGTTCGCCTTGTATCTATATGCAACTTGATACATCTAAAAAATAATGAAACGATGAGAAAGTGCCAACATCTTCGAAACTAGTTGGTTGATAAATAAAGAAATGGTTTCCTTCTTGATTTGCAGCTGAGTGATTAGAGATCATTGGGTGAGAAACGAATCTCTTGGAATAAGATATCTTCTAGTTAGAAATTATAACTTATGAACATCCAGCGAGTACAATAAAAAATGTACAATGAGCGATCGAATACATGGCAGACAATTGTTGGTATTTGATAAGAGCACAACGTATAAGCCAACATATTTGATAATAGAAAATAAAGCGGTTTCATCAAATGGAATTCTTGTAGACTAAGCCTTATTGTCTTTATTATTATTCTACATATTTAAGGTGGAGAGCTGGTAGAATCGTTAGAACGCTCGGCAAGATACTTGGATGAATTTCGTCCGTGTTTACGTTCTGAGTTCAAATTCCGCCGAAGTCGACTTTAACTTTCATCCTTTCGGGGTCGATAAATTAAGTAACAGTTGAGTACTCGGGTCGATGTAATCGACTTACTTCCAGCCCCCAAATTTCTGGCCCTGTGTCTTTAGTAGAAAGGATTATTATTCTACATATTAACGCGGTGAGGTGGCGGAATCGTTAGCACGCCGGACAAAATACTTCGTGGAATTTCGTCCGTCTTTACGTTCTGAGTTCAAACTCCGTCCACTTCGCCTTTCATCCTTTCGGGGTCGATAAAAGAAGTACCAGTTGAACACTGGAGTCGATATAATTTCCCCAGAAATTGCTGGCTTATTATTATTATTATTTGATTATTACTATTAGAATATTTGATAGTTTCAGGCAAATTTCTACTGCATCCCCTGCTGCATCCCCTGCTGCATCCCCTGCTGCATCCCCTGCTGCAGCCTCGTGTTGCTGAGGTGTGTGCAGCGTTGCGTACTCTTTTATATTGTTGCTGGTGTGCAATGTTCCCAATGTTGTACTGCATCAGTTTGTCTTGTCATGGCGTTTGACTGCTGCCTTTCGTTGTATTAGTGTTTGTATTGTGTTTTGTGAGTGTAATACGAATTTTGTTATGTTACTTCGTATAAAGATCTATCTATCTTTCCGTTTTCCTTCTTGATTATTCGTGGGGCAATCCACTCACAAGGCTTTGGTCGGCCCGAGGCTATAGTAGAAGACACTTGTCCAAGGTGCCACGCAGTGGGACTGAACCCGGAACCGTGTGGTTGGTAAGCAAGCTACTTACCACACAGCCACTCTTATGCCTAAAGAATCTTTAATATAGTTTCAGATGCCACATTTCTGTATTTGTGAGCAACGGTCAGGTCTTTCTGTTATATTCTCTGTCGAATCTATTCCCTTTCATGTATTTCTATTTCACGGAGTTCAAAGTATTGCTGAATTCTTTGCTATTCATGGGGTAACAATAAGCTATTACATTTAACTGTTTTTGATACGTTGTGTGTTTTAATTTTGGTTTTATGCCTTTCTTCGTTTCGATATATTAAACCTTTCGTTGATCTTGATGTATCATCCATTGTAAAGGGTTTTGTTAATGACCCTGTAAATCATTTTGAAATTCGATTCAAACATTTTTTTGCTTTGAAGAATTTTTCCCGCACTTCGAAGCGTCTTATCCTGCATCTTTTGCTCATACGATTTACTTGAACCATTTTTTAAATATATTTTCTCTGATATCAAATTATTTCCCGACATCTTATTGATATCATTATGTGAGTTGACTTTCATATTCGCTCTCATCTCCATAAGCCTATCGGTTTATTTTTCAACTTCATGAAATATATTTATTATTTTTTAAAACTAAGTTGGATATGACAAGTGGAAAACCAGTTTCTCTCGATCGTATTATGGAAACTGAATAGATTAGACCATTTAGGGAGTTTATTTATGTAGACAGAATTATCGTTACACCCTGGTAAGCTTGTTTGTCGTTTCGTAAAGCTTTGTTCGTGTGCAGACTAATCAACGGTCTGCGTTCATGTACCAATACCGAATTGTTATACTCCTTATTTCCATTTTTACTTTTGCTTATTCTATAAAATTATCAAATTTTTAGTATTATATTTACATTATTTTATACTAGACAATTTCGTAAAATAAGTGGATATAAGTTTCCGCTCTCAGAAAGTTCCTACTTTCCTACATTTGTAGTAAACCTGATGATTTTTTTTCCTTTGATTTTAAAGTCTTTGGCAAGTTGAATTCTAAGTACTAATATTAATTATTTACTAAGCATAAGGTGGCGAGATGGCAGAAACGTTAGCACGCCGGCTGAAATGCTTAGCGGTATTTCGTTTGTCTTTACATTCTGAGTTCAAATTCCGCCGAGGTCGACTTGGCCTTTCATTCTTTCGGGGTCGATAAATTAAGTACCAGTTGCGTACTAGGGTCGATCTAATCGAATGACTCCCTTCCCCAAAATTTCGGGCCTTGTGCCTAGAGTAGAAAAGAATATTTCTAAGTATTAATGTTTTGTGTTTTTAATTAATCTTGCTAATTCTTTAAGCCAACGTTTCAGAATATCCTAACATATTGACACAGCTAGAGGCCCGATGCCTATTAACGTATGTTTATTTGCGAGAGTTCTGTTTCACTTATTAATCTAAAACATTGATATTTTCTCAGAAGCTTTTCTTTAATTTCTGAACGTCGTAAATTTTCTAGTTCATTAATTCTTAAGCCTGTGCTAGATTTAATTTTGGAAAGTTTATTTATCTAACCGTTTTATTTGTTCTTATTTCTCATACATCAATGGTATCTTGCTGAATTTTTCCTAAACAGAATTTCATATCTGTTTCTCAAGTAAATAACTGAACTGGCTGTGAGATTGCTCCATTTGTTTATTATCTACAGAAAAAGAAACTTGAATTCGTCCACATACAAAAGTTGGTTAATTGTTCTTTCATAAAAAAGGACAGTTGCTTAGTGCTAATTGTTCCATTCATGTCTTACGGTCGATACAGGTGACACACATGAATATATCTCCCTCCCTCCCTTTCTCTCTCTCTCTCTGTTTATACCTTTCTATCTATCTATCTATCTATCTATCTATCTATCTATCTATCTATCTTTCTATGAGGCATCTCTGGGCCAGTATTCGCTTCCACTCTCTATATAACATCATGCTGAGAGTGGTAACTGAAAGGGTTGAAGACAGGAATCTTTTTTGGCCAAGCTCTTATTATTATTATTATTATTATTATTATTATTATTATTATTATTGCTATTATTGTTTTCCCTTCCGTGAGCCATTCTGACATTGTCTCTGGCTCTGCTAGTATTTCATAGAATTTCTCAGCCAGCTTTTTATGTGGTCCTGTCAGGTATTTTAACCAGAAGTTGGGGATCTTATCGTGCCCGGGTACCTTTCACTTTCAGTTACTTAGTTTTTTCAGTGCCTGGGTGACTTTTTCATTTGTTTTAGGGGTCCAGAGTTTTTCAGGTGCTGAGTTCGTTGTTTTGATAGACCTTTTCTGAGGTTGTTTCTTCGCCGACCATATTTCTTCCAAAATTCTTCTACTTCTGCTGTTGGTGCTGCATTGATCGCTATTTTATTTGTTTCCTAGTTCTTGTTCTTGGTAGAATCTTTTGGAGTTGGAGTTGAACTGTTTGTTTTGTTCAAAGAATCGTTATGTTGATGATGATGATGATGATGATGATGACGATGATGATGATGATGATGATGATGATGATGATGATGATGATGATGATGATAATAATAATAATAATAATAATAATAATAATAATAATAATAATAATAATAATAACCCCAAAATGGCTGAAGTTCAAAAGATAGTGCTCATGGGAACTGCCCATATCCTACGTAAAATACTGTCTATGTGATCTCAAATTTTTAAACAAATACATAATTTTCTTATGGTTTCTTAAACATTCTCTAGAACAACACTATGTACAAATCGAAATATATGGTACCCTAGGCATAACACCTACATGAACTTCTAACTTGTTGTCTCTTGAGGTCTCTGGGTGAGACTTGGATCCAGCTTGTACAAATGCAAAGCAAAAGTCAAACATAAAATAATAATAATAATAATAATTATTATTATTCATATACGCACAGCAGATTAGACTGTTGGAAAAAAAATTCCTAACATCAGGCTACAACAAGTAGCCTTAGATGCCAAGAACCTTCCGAAGTATCCTAGCTGTCCCTAATAACACTGTTTTCTGCAGCTGTACTAAACTGGTTTTGATGCCTATTTCCTCTCTTCATCTGTTCAGATCTTTAAAGATAGTTCCCAACGCATCCATAATTACTGGGATACATTTTACTCGCACTTTCCATAGTCTCTGTAATTCAATTGCTAGGTCCTGGTACTTTGCTATTTTCTCTATACTCCTCATATTAATGTTTTCATCATTTGGGACTGTAAAGTCAATTATCTGGCACTTTCTATTCTCTTTATCTTCTACTACCAAATTAGGCCTTCTAGCTTCTATTACTCTGTCAGTCTGAATGTTCAAGTCCCACAACATCTTGTATTTCTTACTTTCTTGCACTTTACTAGGTTCATGTTCATACCATTTATTAGTATGTCCAAATCCTAGCTTTCTACATAGCTATTATTATTATTATTTTATGTTTGACTTTTGTTTTGCATTTGTACAAGTTGGATCCAAGTCTCACCCAGAGACCTCAAGAGACAACAAGTTAGAAGTTCATGTAGGTGTTATGCTAGGGTACCATATATTTGGATTTGTACAGTTTTGTTCTAGTGAATATTTAAGAAACCATAAGAAAATTATCTGTTTGCTTTAAAATTTGAGATCACATAGACAGTATTTTACGTATTTCACTTTGCCTATCAGTTACCTAAAATACCGCTTCCTTCAAATCTTCCACCGGTTCTGTTGCCTAATTCCATCGATGTTATTGGATTAGATATGTTTTTGTATAGGGAGCCCGGTGTAGCACATCCATGTTGTTATTCATATTATTATTATTATTTTATGTTTGACTTTTGTTTTGCATTTGTACAAGTTGGATCAAAGTCTCACCCAGAGACCTCAAGAGACAACAAGTTAGAAGTTCATTATTATTATTATTACTATTACTATTATTATTATTATTGTTATTTTCCGATCGGGCCTCAATATGGGCGGTTTATGTCATCACAATTTTTTGAGTTTCGTTCATTGTTGGTTTCCCAGGGATGTGGTTAAAAAAATTTGTCACTACTTTTCTCGATCATACAAAATCAGGGATGGTTTTCGTTTTTAATTGCCACGTCCTTGATATCTCAATCTCAAGGTCCTTATATTTCGACAGTTTCTCATATACTTCTTCTTCTTCTTCTTCTTCTTCTTCTTCTTCTTCTTCTTCTTCTTCTTCTTCTTCTTCTTCTTCTTCTTCTTCTTCTTCTTCTTCTTCTTCTTCTTCGCTCTCTGAAAATGAGATCGAAATCTGATACGCTTTGTGCAGTTGCCATTGGGCGCTGGTCGACCCTGTCAAAATTTTATCATAAAGTCATAAGAGCCTACCGAAGGCAAATCTATTCATGGTAATCTCTAGCATATATCGTATGAACCGGAAGTCGTATTAGTCCTACAGGAAATCACACAAGAGCACGTGGTACGGAAGACACCACCGATGGCAAGGCCATCTACTTCCTATAGGAGGACAATCAACCATCTTTTCCGTCTGTGAACGACCTGAAATCTACTCGCTGCAAATGATAAACAAAGGGAACACTGTAACATACAGCTTATGTATCTCCTACGAAGTTCTCTTTAGAAAAATACGCCATAATAACGTTGAAGTAAGAAAACATCAATATCATGTCAGATAAATAAACAAATTTACAATAATTAACCAAGAACACAGACTTATAATGATCTAGAAAGATTACAGAAATTAAAGAGAAGCCTGGAGAATAATATAATAGATGTTCTAGATTAATACTTAAACCAGAGCTCTGCTAGAACAAGTCAGGTAGTAGACATGAAAACTTCAGTTGTCTCAGTAATAGCTTACTATTATAATCTGGACTGGCGGCTAAATGAATTAACGAGATTAGGAAACAAACAAACCAAAAGACTAATATCTGCATTTTTAATTCTACAAGGCAAAGAATCTGATTTAGAATTATTGTATTTATCACAAATACAGGAGCATTTCAGTAGGGGAGAGCGGGTCTAGTTGTTACACGGAAAGTTGTTACAAGCCCATTGTTTCCAACTACAAGAAACAGGTGGCACTCGGGTCTCGACCTCGTGAAGGCCAACTCCATAGCATCATAACTGCACATGTGTATTGCACTGGTGGGTTGTCACCAAAAAAGGTATGGCTCAAAAAACGATTTTTTACTCCAAAAGTGAAATTTTGCCACAAATTTATTTCCTTGACTACTAATGCACAAGTGATGTTACTAAAGTAGTTTGTGACTCATTAGGAAGTATTGGAAGTTGCTTTCGATACATGAAGGTGTATCCTGGATGCCATGCATTGCTAGTGCTGTGAATGAGGTAATCCCCAGAAATCCATGGTTGAGGCTAATTGTTACAGTGTATCAACTTACCCCAGGCATGTAACAACTTACCCCTTCTATTTCAGTTTAAGACGCCATGCCTAGAAATTACAAACGGAAGACTACAAGGGGGGATACCCCTCCTGATGTTATGGAAAGAGCCGTCAGAAAAGTTGTGGATGAAAAGAAATCATTATGGGATGTTGCCGTAAAACAGCGCTTGGTGGATGAACTAAACGAACGGAAATCCAAACCAAAGAAGGCAACAAAGGGGAAGAGAAAGTCAATTAAGACAGGTAAAGGGAAGCAACCTTACAGCAAGCAAGCGAGTCACCGATTGGAAATGCCTTGTCTGCTCAGATTGGTAACTCCAACTCCCTTCCAGGTGAAGAATGGGCGCAGTGCATGATCTGTAAAGACTGGGCACGCGCTGACTGTACCGATGGACGACATGACTTTCTGTGTGACCTGTGTGGTGAGAAGTCATTGGAGGACGATTCCGACTAGATGGCACATGTAACAATGGAGAAATTGGCTGATGAGGACTCTCAGTATCACAGTTAGGATATGAGGTGGTTCCAAGCACAGTTAATTAATTAAAATAATACTCCCTAGATGCAAGAAGCAGGAGACGTATTCATTTTAAACTTGTTTGTTAACATAATTCCAAGTTATCGACATTTGTAACAAAGTACCCCAGTGAGTGTCAACGAACCCCGCATTCGGGGCAAATTGTTACAACTGATAACACCTCATTAATTAGAACCTGTCTAATTAATGTTATGTAATTTCTGTAAATAGAGATGTTTTACTAGTTAAATCTGAAAAGAAATTTCAGCTGTGTTCATTTATGTGGGTGCCAAGGCAAAAAAAAGCAAAATAATGTAACAACTAGACCCGGTCTCCCCTACACTAAACTAGAACTTATGGAAAATATCCCATGAGGCTATCAAATTATTAAATATAGAACAGAAGGAATATAATACAAACAGCTGTCGACGATGAAGAGCAAAATCACTTATTTACTATCTTGAAGGAAGGTAGCAACTATTACATAACCGACGGGATATTGTTGTGAAGATTCATTAGAAAACGGTGCCTCCCAATCGAAGCGTTAGTTTCTGGGAACGATAATGTCTCCTTAAAATTAATAATGAAATTAATCAAATATAAAAATTCAGAAGTAAAGTTAACCAAAATTTACAGAATGGAAATGGAAGCACTCATTATAATTACAGTTGGTTACTTACTCATTAAAAATAATGTAAGCAAATACACAGTTGTATCATCAAGACTAAAACTTATACATAGCGTACAGGAAATAACATTACTGTGTTATATAACACACATATTATTTAAAGTAATTTCGATTCAACAAAAAACACAAAAACTATAACAAAACTCTGTATTTAGTGAAAGTACACAAAGATAATCTCGGTTATGCATTGATTCAATAACAAGATTACTAAAAATTACCAATAAAAACGTACGTATGTATGCAAAATAACAAAGAAAAGATTATCAAGAAACCTAAACCCAACACTATAATTAGCAAAAAAAAAAAAAAAAATAGGAGCAAGATTCGAAAGAAACCCTAGAAAGTGAAAAGACTAATTATGATGTCTTACATGTGATTATTAGTTAGAATATATATATATATATATATATATATATATATATATATATATATATATATATATATATATATATATATATATATATATATATATATATATATATATATATATATACATATATATATATATATATATATGTATGTATGCATGTATTGTTTTTGTAAGCTAGAACTGCAAAAACAACGAGCAGATTAACAATAGGACACAAGCGAAAATAAAGGAACCAACTAAGATCAAAACCACAGCCATTCAGAAGAATATCAACCATTTCCATTAATAAATCGAACTGCTTGAAAAGCATCTTCCAGCAACTCAAAGACGTATGACGAATTTCATAGAGTGAGCCTAATGCGAGCTCATTACAAAATAAGACGACACTGGCTTCAGAAGCCGTGTCCTCTGAAGAGGTTAACTTCTATAAAAACACACGTCTCCTATTTTTGTGTGCGCACCAAAGTAACGATAAGATTTGAGAATAGTTTGTTGGACAAGTTTTACATTGCTGTCAAACACAGCTGCAATATCCACGGCGAGATAAGTGTTGTGACGTGACTGGTCCTCCGTCGGTTATGACGATGAGGGTCCCAGTAGATCCGATCAACGGAACACACCTCCTTGTGAAATTATGGTGCAAGTGGCTGAACATTCCACACACACGCGTACCCGTAATGTAGTTCTCAGAGACATTTAGCGTGGCACAGAACGTGACCTAACTGAGTGGACTGGGAGCAATTTGAAACAATGTGTCTTGCTCAAGAGACACAACGCACCGTCGGGAATCGAACCCATGACCTTACGATCGCGAGCCGAATACTTTAACCACAAAAGCGAAACAAATAGGAAAACATGTTTATTGAAATACACTAAGAAATGAAGGAGTTTCACAATGAAAAGATACCAGAAGAAGGAAATATGTATATATAATGTAAAATATAAGAAAATATTGTATATATACAAAGGAAATACAACTTAACAACTGACAACAAAACAATATGAGTTTAGCATGTGGGTGAAAGCGAAACAACAAAATTAAGTTTTGAATAGAAGCAAAAGAAAATGGAATGATCCACGTTTGTACAGCTGAGTTGTATTCTATATCATGTCTATTTTATGTGATTACTAAATACAAACATACTGCGTGATGAAATAGCACAGAGTTATCAAATAAGCAAGAAATAATAAACACACCAGGATAACAAAACTAAAGGAAATCCTTTTCATTTAAAAATATATCAGTTATGTATATATATACATGGAGAAATCAATTAGCACAAAAGAAAAAAAAAGAATAAAGCCCTATTGACCATGTCAGAATATTCAATGAAATTTTACAGTGATTCAAAAGCAATCACGATATTTATTTCTTTATTGCCCACAAGGGGCTAAACATGGAGGGGACAAACAAGGATAGACAAAGGGATTAAGTCGATTACATCGACCCCAGTGCGTAACTGGTACTTATTTACTCAACCTTGAAAAGATGAAAGGCAAAGTCGACCTCAGCGGAATTTGAACTCAGAACGTAGCGGCAGACGAAATACCACTAAGCATTTCACCCGGCATGCAAAGCGATCAAGATATTAAGATACAACAACACTTGGTTGCGAAGCGTCTCCTCTAAGAGGAGAAAAACATCGAAGAAAAAGTCTCGTGTTGGTGCTAGTGTCGAAAGTTTGAAGAAATTTAGAGAACGGGGAGCAGACGAACATAATAAAAGAGGGATATTTCTGGTGGAGAGGGAAAACAAACGGAATAGGGAAAGAAGAATAAGGCAAGGCTTTGTGGTAAAACGTTTGCTTCCCAATCGCATGCTCCCGGGTTCCCACATCTTGTCAGTGGATTTGGTAGACAGAAACAGAAAGAGGACCGTGTTATATATATATATATATATATATATCCATCATTTTACTTCACCCGCCGCACATACGACGATCGTCTTTCGACTTCTGTTTACCAAAACCACTCACAAGGCTCTTCGTCGGCCCAAGGCGATAGAAGAAGACATTTTCCCAAGGAGCAGCGCAGTGGGACTGGACCCGGAACCATATGGTTGGTAAGCAAGCTGAGTGACAACACTTTCTCCTCCATGTATACGTCACCTTTTTCACCGGGGGAGGGGGTCTTGTAAATTTTGTGGTGTCCTTTTTTCTTTTTTCCTGAGGGGAGAGGGGGTGGGTAGGATTGGTGTCTGTATGAGGAGGGTGGATATGAGTGGTCTTGGGTGGGATGAAGTTGACTGTTTTTCCTCTTTCTCTTTTTCCTTTTATTCTTTGTCACTGGCCATTCATCCTCCTTGTTCCTTCCATCTATCTGTACTTCTTCCTTTTTCTCCTCCGTCTCCAGCACCACTTCTTCTGTCGTTTTCCTCTGTACAGGGCAGTTAGCTCTATTGTGGCCTTTTTGGCCATATTTAAAGCATCGCAGAACTCTGCCCTCTACCCATACTCTCAACACTATTTCTCCCAACGTCACCGTCTCCGCCAAATTTTCCAGCTGCTTCGCCTCCGCTTGTAAGGTAATTTCCAATGTTTTCCCTTTATATCCTCCTTCCTCCGTCTCTGTAGCTTGGAGGACAGCCACCTCCTCCTCACTTCCAACGAGGACGGCTGCCGCAACCCAAGCCACTTCTATATCGGGTAGAATTCCGTCTACCCTCACCTTAGAAGTCTTTCTTCCAAGGTACGTGGGTAGAAGTACTACTTCCTCCGTTTTTACAGTTGTACTTACCAGCCTCTTTGCCTCTTCCGCTGTCCTAAATTGGACAAACACCGTCCCATATCTATTTCCTTTCTCTATATATGTCACTTCCTTCGAAAGCCTCTTCAGAGCTTTTTCTACTTTTTCCATCTCCATCCGCTCCACCTTCCTACTCTCCACTGCGTACACCTTGTAGGTAATGGTGTTCTTTTCCATATTTACCATAACCCTTTTCGGGGGTAATAACTTTACGTCACCGCCCACCTTCTGTGTCATCTTACGCAGTTCCTTCAGTCCGGTTAGGTCCACTTCCCTTTTCTTCACCTCTGCAGCCTCAGCAAAACATTTTACTCTTTCCAAATGCTCGTCCATTCAGTTTACCGCCTTAACGAGCTCCTCCTCTGCTGAGGACAGTTCATACTCGCTAAGGTCCGAATAATTCCTTTCCACCGGTACAATACTTACCGACAAACTGCTGTCAGGCAGCTCAAAAAATTCCGTCCGTATCGTCAAAAATCAACACAGCGAATAGATCGACGCATGCGCGGAAACAAGCTTCTTTATTTCAATATTTTGCCATAAAGGCATTACATAGAGGGGACACTACAACACATGTGGGGACATATAACAATGTGGGGAGGGTGGGTCTGAGTGGTCTTTTAGGTGGGATGGAGTTGAACTGGGGTGCCACATCATACGCAGTGTTCTTTCTTTTTTCTCTTCTTCCTTCTACTCTCTGTTACTCTCCATTCTTCCTCCATCTTCTCATACTCCGACAGACCAGCCAAGTCCAGCTGCCTTCGCTTCACCTCCGTGGCCTCAGCAAAACTCCTTGTCTTCTCCAACACTCTGTCCATCTTTATGATCGCCCTTACCAGCTCCTCCTCTGCTGAAGACAACTCAGTCTAAAGTTTGAGTACATCATCTCTACCCTCAAAGCAGCAAAAAAAAAAAAAAAAAAATAAAAAAAAAAAAACGTCCGACTTGCACACAAACGACAAACCAAATGCACTCTGGGTGACGCATGCGCGGAAGCAAACTTCTTACCAAACAGCTACGCCTGCGCTTATATATATTTGTGTGTGTGTTTATGTGCGTGTGTGTGCGCTCTTATATATATATATGCGTGTGTGTAAGTGTATGTTTATGTGCGTGTGTTTGTGCTCCGCCACTACTTTCCAACCAGTGTTCGTATGGTGACGTCCCGGTAATTTCGCGGTTAGGTATAAGGGAGCGATACAAAAACTGCGGGCTCAAAAAAGAAAGCAATGGGCTGGATTCGTTCGACTACGAATTCTTCTTCCTGGCGATATCCCACCATGGCCACAGCCTAATGAATGAAACAAGTAAAAGAAACAAAAATAATGAAACCTGATAACAAAACATATGCAGATTCATGGTAAAGAATGAAAAAGATGCTGCAAAGGAAATAAAATAACAAATAGAGAGAATTCACACATAAAATAAAGCAAAAGAACAGACCACACCCCAAAGAATATGCTTTTAAAATCCGATGAAAGCATCACAATAGAATCTATCATACAGGAAGGACATAAAAATTCGCAAAAGAAAGAAAAATACACAGTTGTAGCAGGGACAAAAACAATAAATGAAACCTAAAATGAAAAGAAGTGACAATAGAAAAAAACCTGCCGGGCAAGGAAATCAACAAGGCTGTAGAAGAAAATAAAGCAAAATGAAAATAAAGACGAATTGAGTTCTAAAATGATGATCAAGATCATAGATGTCTCCATAGAAACATTGACCCAAAACAATAGTATCATTTCGTCTTCTCGTTTATGAACAAACCGAACTGAATTAGACCTATTCAGCAGATATAAATAACTAACAAGGAAAATATATAAAAAAATTCAAGGAAAAACGAAGACGCCTGTTTCGTCTTGGAAAATGGAGAAAAGAGCGATATCGAATATATACAGGATGTTGCAAAAGTAGGTATACAGTTATGAAAAGAGAAAACAGTTTCGATAAAAGTATATTATAATTATGATAAATGTATTACGATTAATGACACTGAAAATATCAAACATGAGGCGAATTTAATGTGAAAATAATTTTAATGAATTAAGTATTACAACATTCATGCGATACGTACTGTAATATCTACTTTTGTAACACCTGTATACATACACACACACACACACACACGGTATATAAAAATACTCCCTCAAACTAAAAGAAAGATTTAAGCAAATATGAACAACACAACGTAGGATAAGACACTTGGAAATGCATGGATACTAACTCGGCAGAAACAACGCATTGAAACATGGAGAAAAGAAATGGTATTGAGGCATTGCCAAAGCAACGGAATCTTTTATACTTTTCCTTGTTTCAGTCATTAGACAGCGACCATTGAAGAATTTTAGCCGAACGAATCGACGCCATTGCTTATTGTTGTCAGCCTGGTACTTATTCTGTCGGTCTCATTTGTGGAACCGCTAATTTACGGGGACGTAATCACGCCAACATCTCCTGTCAAGCTGTGGCGGGGAACACAGTTGCAAAGGCACACACACACACACACACACACACACATACACAACACGCGCATATATATATATTTACAGAAAAACAAAAGACGAAGACAGGTGTATAAACAACAAACGGGTGTATTAGCTTGACGCTCGGGAAGGTGAGAAAATCTTTTACATTTAGAGCCTACGCTCTTCAACAGACAGGAACACGAGGAAATAAACAGAGAAAGAATAAAAGGAACTTGTGGATTTAACGGTCAATTTGTTTATATATATATGAAGGGTTTCTTTCAGTTTCCTTCTACCAAAAACACCCAACAAAATTTCAGGGCTTGTGTCTATAGTAGAAAAGATTATTATTGTTATTATCATTATTATGGTGCTTAATGCGGCGAGCTGGCAGAATCGTTAACGCGCCTGACAAAATGCTTAGCGGCATTTCGTCCGTCTTTACGTTCTGGGTTCAAATTCCGCCGAGGTCGACTTTGCTTTTCATCCTTTTCGGGTCAATAAATGAAGTATCAGTCAAGCATTGGGGTTGATGTGATCGACTGTCCCACTCCACACAAATTCCAGGCCTTGTACCTATATTAGAAAGGATTATTGTATTGTGTTTGCAAGTAACAGACGTCGATTCGGCGCTCGTTTGTTTGTTTTCGAATGTTTGTTTTCGAATTGTGTAATTTTGAATAGAGTAATTGTTTGTTCTTGTTGTACTATTTTGGCATTGAACCAACTTGTATCTATTGAGATTAGTTGTCTTCACGAAATTTTCGTCACATCGTGACAATTTTTGATAGTTTAAGAAGCGAAAGTAAAAATGACATCTCAAACCGAGGGAGGAAATGTTGAGAGAGCCATTAACAGAGAATATTTGAATGACAATAACAACGACAGCAACAATAAGAAAGATGACAAAAACAATATAAATGAAAAAGGAACGCGAAAGCAACACTCATCACATCTCACATCTCACACTGCTACAACTACTAGCAAGAACATTGAAACATATTCGATTTCCACCGCCACAACCACCACCACCACCGACGCCGCCACTACTGCCATCGCCACCACCACAAGGACAATAAGATGATAAACACTAAAACTTGCTAAGTGGAAATGGACTCGCAAATGTATGCAGAAAACCAGAATTAGTTTTGTTTATCTGAAGAAGAGAGATGTTGTAAGTCATCTCATTAAAAATAGCAGAAGAAAGAAAGGAATAAATTCAAGATGGCACCCAACGAAGCGACTGGAGCGAGCAACGTAAGCTGAGCTGAAAAGTGATTGATGACTTATTCCTGATTCTAATATACCATTCTTTTTTTCTTTTATTCTGTTACTTGTTTCAATCATTTGATTACAGCCATGCTGGGGCACCGCATCGAAGAATTCTTAGTCGAATGAATCGACCCCAGTATAGTTTTTTAAGCCCGGTATTCATTCTATCAATCTCTTATACCAAACTCTAACTTATGAGGACATAAATACATCTACACTGGTTGTCAAGTGGTGGTGGTCGGGGACACTCACACAAAGACACACACACGCACACACACACACACATACATACACACACTTATTTGACTAATTTTTTTCAGTTTCTCTCAACCAGATTCGCTTACAAGGATTTGATCGGCCGGAGGCTATAGTAGAAGACAAAGTGCCACAGTGTGGCTGAACCCAGAACCATGTGGATGAGAAGTAACACAGCCACGCCTACAATTATTGTCGGAGTGTGGCAAAAATAAAAGCGTTGAAGTACTATGTGAAGTAGATACCTCCTTGTTTGTGGCGGCCGTAATATAAGGTAAAGCAAAACAAGAATTCTACAAGTTCAGTCTAAGAAAGGATATAGGAATGGAACTATTAATCTAAGTAGATCAAGTAAACATAAAGCCCATCCCTGACTCGATCAACTCCCAAGTAGCTGGAAGCTGTCGTCGCTGTTGAGAGCAGAATATGAGATATCATATATTTATGGGGATGCAAGCCATCTAAAAGCTTTCTGCCCACTGTAAAAAAAACAACCAAAAACAACCACAGCGCTACCAAAAACAACAACAACAAGAGAAAGACATTCCACAAAAACTGAAGTAGACATCAACAAAACAACACGGGAGAAAAAGTATCGCCAACACCACAACCCAATGAAACCCAATCTAGAGTAACGAGTCTTTCAGGTCGGCAATTCACGATACGCCAGTCACATGTACTGTCGCACTGGGAACGGCTGGTGTTAATCCCATCTGCCCGAGGAGGACGTATTGATGCGGTGCGACGGCGGGAAAAACACACAGACACACACACTCGTCGTCACCAACGAGCTCACCTTTCATAATTGCTACTTGCATTGGCAATAACTACCACACTACAAATATGATTACACGCAATTGCCCTGACATACCTCTTCTGCCACAAGTTTATTTCATAACGAAAACTCACCTGGTGAGCGAATCTTTTGCAAATAACAAAACACCAGAATGGATATTTTGGGCAAGAGAAACCCAAGTAAGATATAACGACTGAAAGCAATATCTGAAAGCAGTGAAAATGTTTCAGCAGGATCATCCAGATCGCATTTAGATGGAGTTCTCTGCACACAGTAGTTAGGGATAGCATATATTGTCCAGAATTTACAATGGCAGGCTACATAGACCACAAATTTATAATTTCTGCGGTTGACCTAAATAGAATTCATAGATAGGGACCCGGCTACTTGAAGCTGAACGGCTCTTTCTTGGTGCGGCAATCTTACAGAGACAGGATGAGTAAATTAGTTAAGCAGCCTATAACAGGAGCAATCGTCAACAGCAGATGGTGGCTCACCCCCGAAAAGCGATTAAAGCAGAATCGATAACGTGCAAACTTATACTACATCGTATCTTGTTTTAAATGTAGACATTGACATGGCTACTGACTCGAAAGTATTAGGGAATATATTCGGACTTGATACGTGTGCGCAACCAGAAAAGTTGTTAAATTTTCATTGAACTAGTTACATTTTCTGCGTACTATGTAGCGGCTTTTCTAGTTTTAGCTTTGAAACTGTGCGTAGTTAGTCATTGTTGCTGCGCAGCAAAAATCAAGCCTGTCTCATTTTTAGAACAGATACCTTGAGCCATTGTTTGCTTTCATTTCTGTTGACTTTTTCTCGATTGAATTTTGTGGGTATGGACTATGCAATGTTTTTCTCTCCACTTCTACTTTAGAATATTTTAGAATTCCCTATTTACATTGTAATCTCAGATGGCGTTTTATTCATTTAAACGTTTATCTTCAATACAGTTAGTTTGTGTTGTATTGTTTTTCCTGTTCCCTTATTGTTACACTAATTAGAGTCCATTTACGTGCTTCCAAGTTTTCCCAAAACCTGTTGTTGCTATTTTACAATTTTATAAAAGTCTTGTGCGTATATTAAATGCTGCTCTCAATGAACGAATACTGTGTATGTGTATATATACACATAGTGGCATATATATAAATATATGTATGTATATATAAATGTATATATATATATATGTATATATATATATATATATATATATATATATATATATATATATATATATATATATATATATATATATATATTTCATTTCCACTACATATATCTATTTACACGCCTTTAAGCTTTATTTCCACTCATCTATCTCACTATATTTCTTCACTCTTAATTTTCAGTTAATTTCTATCTGTCTCCTCCCCCTCTTTCTCTAAACTACCTTTGACGTTAAATCTATATATATATATATATATATATATATATATATATATATATATATATATATATATATATCTGTCTCTTGTTGGTCACTTATATTCTACTTCCTCCCCTTCTTCTCCTTCTACCACTCTTTCTTCCTACCCCTCGCTGGTCACATGTGTCCAGCTACTAATTCTTTTCAATATCTCGGTCCAGCCAAGCACACACGAACATTCCTCGTCCCGCTTCCTTCCAGTTCCTGCTTCACAGCGTTCAAT
This sequence comes from Octopus bimaculoides, assembly GCF_046866305.1. Taxonomy (NCBI): domain Eukaryota; kingdom Metazoa; phylum Mollusca; class Cephalopoda; order Octopoda; family Octopodidae; genus Octopus; species Octopus bimaculoides. The sequence goes on from NC_142929.1 coordinate 4,448,336, forward strand.
ATACACATTACTTTTTCACGTCTGGCGTCTGGCTGTACAGCCTTCTTTGTTTGTTTCTTTTACTGTTTCGCTTTCCTGTCTTGTTCTCTGTCCGCCACTACATTCCTGCATGGAACAAATTTAATTTGTGTCCGTGGGAAGAGCCATTGTAACGATGCGTCCTGCCCTAACTCTTCGAAACGCCAGTGTTATAATGGTGGCAGCTGATGAAGGATATGTTCTCTATGTGGCCTGTGTGTTTTTTGTACCTTGTTTATCATTTTGTTCATGTTATTTTGCAACCTCATGTACCCAGATATACATCTATATATACATGTAGATGAAGGTATATACATACATGTACATATATATGCATATACTCATATATTATTTTATATATATATATATATATATATATATATATATATATATATATATATGTGTGGGGGGGGGGTGTATAGTGAATCTTGCTGGTGTCACATAGTTTCAGACCAGCTCATACTTGAAATGCTATTGAAGTTTTCTTCGTAATCTTTTAATCCATTATTTTATTGTGATAAGATAAAACAATTTTCTTCAATATTTTCTTCTCGCATGCTTGAGATTCTCTTAATGCTTATAGTATCTTGCAATTATTATATTTTTTCGTTATTTATAATTTTGTAAAATTGTTTGGCATTTGAATAACATACATGTTCTTTGGGAGAAGGGCTCAAGGTTTTTATAGAGCATTAAACTTAATACCAATGCCTTTGCAAAATTGATTTTATGATTTTTTGTTTTTTTTTCATTCATATTAAGTTTCTTCCGTATCAGTTGGGTTCTTCTCTTTTCTATGCTAGATCCTTTCTTTTTAGCATTTCATTTATTAGACACAGGACATCCTTTTTATTCATTTTATATCGTATATTTTCTTTGCATACTTTTTTTTAGTGTGGTTTTCTATCAGGCCTGGCACCCTTCAGTGATACCACTATTAGTGCAAAGACTATCGCACTGAGTTCGTTGAAAATAGCATAATTATTTTTCTAAGGAGAGATTTTCTTGCGTGGGTCTGACCCATTTATTCATTTGTAAAACTGCTTGCTCGATCCATGTTCATCGATTTTGTTATGTTCTCTTCTATCTTCTTTCTTGTTTCTTTCAGGCCTTCTACGCCGTTAATCTAGTTGATACGATATGATGTCTGTCTTTATTGTTTCACTTTTATTGAAGCATCTTGCGATTCAATGGTGACTTCAATGATCTTTATCCTCATTTTGGATTTGAATCCGTTCAATTTTCTATCCGATATGATTGACCGTAATGCATTGTTTTCTTCATTGTCTGATGAATTCTGTGCTATCTTCATTGGTTTAGGGCTCAATTATTGTATGTGTGATTGTTTATCTTATGCTTTTTTCTTTTGTGTAATCTTACGCGGCCATTAGTTTATATATTTTTTTTAACGTTCAACCGGTTGTTGCTTTATTTTCAGCGCGTCTCACTGTTATTCTCTTCCAATATTTGCTTTATTGTTGTTATGTATTACATATCTCCGTACGTCTCAAGCGTATGCGTTTATATATTTCAATTCCTTGTGACTCATGGTTCCCTTTAATAGTGCCTATGTATATTGAATATAATGTTGATATATAACAACAATGTAGATTTTCGCCATACTCTTCGTTGATCCACCGGTGTTTTATTTTATTTTGGGCGTTAACATAAATGCACCAGCATTTTTGTTGCCTGAAACGGATAACAGTTCATTTATAAAGCATTGCATTTCACATAAAATATTTACTAAGGAGAAAATGAGGGCCTGTAAAGAACTTGCAATTTGCTACATTTCAAATTGTAGAATTCTTTCAGTGACCAAACTGTAGTTTGGCGACGAAAAGTTTGTCACCTCAAAAAAAAAAGTAAACGGAAAGTAAATTTAACAACATTTGTGTAATTTTTTATGCTTAAAATAGCTCCACCATGATATAATTGCTCTAATTTCAGCAGTCAATCTCAGATTAAATCACTTTGTTAGACAAATACAATCATTAAATCTTGTTTACCTACGCACTAATCTTCATCTAAACGATACATTTTGTGCGTAATAATCACTTGTAATAAAATAAATAACAGTTGTACTTACTGAGACCATTTCATTTTGAATGTGTTCAAATGTTTGTTTCTTTATATAATTTACTTGCTTCAAAAGCTTACTTTCTCGTTTGCACGCTTGTTGAGTATTACTTAATACATTTTTATGTGCTGCAATCAGTCGTAAGTCATAAAATAAGGATTAGTTTTACACACTGTGATCCTTATGAAAGAACTTTCCTGTTTTTCGTTAATTTTGGTATTGATATTTGTGATATTTTTATAATTCATTGATTATTATTGTTTTTAAATGATACGTTTCCACACCTGCGTTGTTGCTTGGCTCGGAGTCGGTTGAAGTTTGGATTAAAGTTTGTTTCTATAACTTCAAGACCTGCTGGGGGACACCTCGGTGTTATTTTCCATCGGGAATCGATGAAATATACACCAACGATAATCTTGTTCTTGATTCAATAGATTACATTTCTGCATCAGAAATGTTTAAAAGATTTTGTGTTTTCCAGAACAAAGACTGCGACTTATGAATAATTTTTTTCGGAAATATATCTTTGTTGTTGTTAGAAATCAATTTAATGGGAATAAATTCCTCTTCTATAAAATTTGGTGTCGTACAAATATAGATAACATCATCGTCAACATTAATATTAGTTAAAAAGATATTGATTTATTGTTAAAAACCCCCCACTTATTATTTGTTTTTATCTCTCGTTCTCAGTTGTTATGTCGGTTCGCCCTGCTGAATAGGAAGGAACATCCCACGACCTTAGGTATCCACCATCTTTCTGAAGATTCTCGCTGTCCCTGGTTAACAGAATTCTTGCGTAACAGATGCGCCGATGACAAGTGGCATTATCTTTACGTTTTTACATTCCCATTGCATCCTAACCACGTTAAGGAGAATGCTGTATCCACCCTTTTACATTCAGAAGATGTCTTGTGGAAGTTAATGTTGTAGAGGTGAGAGGGTTCCATGATCTTATCTGTCTGCAGTTTACAATCCAACATGATCTTTGCATTTTAATTTGGCAGGACCTTCCCCACCTTTTGCTCAAACCACTTTTCGGAAGAAGGGAAATTTTACTTCTTACAGGTCTCCCAATGTACGACATTCGTCATTCCCACATCCATACCCCTATGGATAATAAAAGAAATCATCATCATCATCATCATCATCATCATCATCATCATTATTATTATTATTATTATTATTATTATTATTATTATTATTACTATTATTATTGTTGTTGCTGTTGTTGTTGCCTTTGCACAGCTTCTAACGCTGGATATGCACTAAGAGCACTCCGTCGGTTACGACGACGAGGGTCCCAGCTGATACGATCAACGAAATAGCTTTCTCGTGAAATTAACGTGCAAGTGACTGAACAATCCACAGACACGTGGACCCTTAACGTAGTTCTCAGGGAGATTCAGCGTGATGCAGAGTGTGACAAGGCCAGCCCTTTGAAATACAGGTATTACTCATTTTTGCCAGCTGAGTGGACTGGAGTAATGTGAAATAAAGTGTCTTGCTCAAGGACACAACGCGTCGCCGAGAATTGAACTCACGACCTTACGACTGTGAGCTGAACTCCCTAACCACTAAGCCACGCGCCTTCACTGGAGATGTACTACAGTGTCAGCTGTTTACTACCAGTGAACTAAGGTAATTCCTCTTATTTTTCGAGCACCTTCCGGAGTATTCGAGCGGTTTCAAGCAGTGCTGTCTTCTGCAAGTGCTCCACCCTTATTGCAGCCCCTATTTGTTCCAAGTACTTCTGTTTCCTTACATTTCACCCTCGAATCGCCTGGTATTGCAACATCTATTATCTTTACTTCTTTTTCATCTTTATGGATGAGAACGATATCTGGTCGTCTCGCCTCTATGACTTGGTCGCATTATCCTCCCCCTCCTCCTCCTCCTCCTCCTCCTCCTCCTCCTCCTCCTCCTCATCATCATCATCATTATCATCATCATTATTACTAT
>NC_142929.1:4457395-4484895 GCF_046866305.1 Octopus bimaculoides
GACATTAGAGTCATAGAGTTGTTCTCTGGTGATGCCTCAAAGAACCCTTTATTTGAAACTTGTGATATTATTCCAGTGACTTTACTCAGTAAAGCATTTGTGTTTCTGTTGCATTTCTTTATGGGTTGGATAATATATATTTTCTATTACTCGAAAATATATAAAGTACAACACAAGCATAGAGATTTCGGAAACCACAAAATGAATATTGTTAGTAAGCATAGGCTCAATAGACTCACATATCATACACGTGTGAGGGAATCAACTTCAAACATGTATCTGAATTACAGTAACAAATAGAAAACAGTAAAATATCAAAATTTGTTACAATTTAGGTCATTTAATTTAACAAAAAAGGGATTTCTACATATACGGCTCCCAGGCAACACCAGCCACTTCACAAATGTGTGTATGTATAATATATTTATATATGTACACAGGAAACTATCTATCTATCTATCTATCTATCTATCTATCTATCTATCTATCTAATATATATTTATATGCACATACACACACACATGAATATTGATGTAAAGATTATATTTAAACACACATATACACATATACATCTATCCATCTCGGTCTCTGTCTACCTTTCTCTCTCTCTCTCTCTCTCTCTCTCTCCTTACACACACACACACACACACACACACACACACACACACACACACACACGCACACACACATATATGGAAGCAACTTTATAATGAAATCTCTCTCAATAAAACATATTCAAGGAATATGAGTAGTTGATATGTCAAGGGCTGCGGTTTCAATCACGAAAAAATCCCTTTATATTCGTATTGCTTTCAAAAATACAATATATTTCAGAGCGAGGAGAAACGAAATCGAATCAGCTATCTGAAGATTACACACACACACACACACACACACACACACACATACACACACACACACACACATACACACACACACACACACATACAAACATACACACACACGCACACACACGCACACACACGCACACACACGCACACACACACAAACATACACACACACATATATATATATATCAGTGTGTGTGTGTGTGTGTGTGTATGTTTGTGTGTGTATGTGTGTGTGTGTGTGCATGTATGTGTCATTATTCAGTTTTATTTCAAGATTTCTTTCCAATAAAGAGAGAACCGGTTTCTAACCTGGATCCAAGACTCCTTCATCAGAATTTCAACGAAATCAACAGGGTATTTTTATATGCAAGTATGCGTGTAGATTTGAATGTTTTCCTTTATGTATGTCTTCTCATGCATACAGTTGCATAGCTGGTCATGCTCACATACGCTTAAATGATAAACTTCTGGAAAGTTTTTACAGATTTTTATAGTTCCCCTGTTGGCTTGGATCTGTAGTTTTCGAACTAGCTTTCACCTTTCTGGCTTTAAGAAATCTAATTTCTCAATACTGGTTTTTAGGCGGTGTTACATATCCCAGTATGTATGTATGTATGTATGTATGTATGTATGTATGTATAGCGGTGTAAATAAAACTGTCTAGAACTCTATCTACATAATTAACCAAATATTCTTTCGATTTACATCTTATACATGCCTTAGACTGTCAAGATTCATATTACGGAGAAATACGATTTCAATTTGGGAGTAGCCTGTCTTTAACATTCTCCAAAATTTATTTTTATTCGCTGCTTAATAATATAAATTTGAAAATCTCCCAGTGTTTCGTATATCAGTTTAGAATTGCATTAATATATGAAGAGTAGAATAAATCAAAAGTTGTTTTGTTTTATATTCAGGAAATTAAAATTACGAACTAACACGGCTTCATATACCATAGAAGCCTGAAAAATATTCTACTTACTCACAATGAGAAGTTTATGCACAAATATTTAAACACAAAATAATCACACAACAACGTACAACAAATATTTAATTATAACGAAAATGAAAAGAAATTCTATGTAGAGAGCACCCAGTTAACTCCTAATAACTCTACTAGTACATATGTATGTATGTATGTATGTACGTATACTTATATATGTATATATGTTAATACATGTATATATTTATATAAATGTTGACATTGAGTTATATATGTGTGTATGTATATATATATATATATATATAAACGTATGTATATATATGCTTATATTCTTTTATTTGTTTCAGGCATATGACTGCGACTTATTCTTAGTAGGCCTAGTACTTATTCCATCGGTCTCTTTTGCCGAGCATCACTAAGTTACGGGGACGTAAACACACCAACATCGGTTGTCAAGTGACGGTGGGGGGGGGGGACAAAAACAGACACACACACACACATACAGATACACACAGAGACCCCCCCCATATATATATGTATATATACGACGGGCGTCTTTCATTTTCCGTGTCCCAAATCAATTCAGAAAGCTTTGATCGGCCCGAGGCTATAGTAGAAGACACTTGCGCAAGATGCCACGCAGTGGGACTGAACCCAGAACCATGTGGTTGGTAACCAAGCTACTTACCATATACATATATATATATATATATATATATATATATATATATATATGCACACGCACACATACGTACAAACATAAACATATGTGTGAGTGCGAGTGTGTGTGTGTGTGACTACACACATATATTTAAGGTTGAGCTTGCCTTTTTGTAGAGCAAACGTACTTACATTAAATAAAATAATTTCTAATAAAGGGAATATGGAGTTGAAATGAATGTTTTGTAAGGAAAACTGTAGAGAATGAGACCCTCAGTCAAATGTGGAGAAACTATAGCAGAAAACACCTGCCCAAAGTGCCACGCAATGGGACTGAACCCGGAGTCATGTAGTTGGGAAGCAAACTTCTCACAACACAGCCACACCTGCGTCAAGGTGTAAATAATGTAAACTAATGATATTACAAAAATTTTCACGTTGCTTTCAATGAATATATAAATAACGGGGTGGGAGAAGATGGCTGCTTATGTCTTTGATCAATCAATTGATCTATTTTGTTTATTCTAGAGAAATATAAGTCCCAGGGGACGCGAAGTTGACTGAAATATGAGTAGGCTTCGCTATAATCCGTAATGTAAAATTATTGAAAAACTTATGTGGGTTGTTTGTGAACGCAGGCGTAATTGTGTGGTAAGAAGCTTGCTTCTCAACCAAATTGTTCCGCCTTTCAATCCCATGGCAGAGTCACCTTGGGTAAGCGTCTTCTACTATAGCTTCGGACCGACCAAACCCATGCGAGTGGATTTGGGAGAAACTGAAAGAAGCTCATCGTGTATATATATATATGTATATATATATATATATATATATATATATATATATATATATATATATATATATATATATATATATATATATATATATATATGTATGTATGTATGTATGTATGTATGTATATATATATATATATATATATATATATATATATATATATATATATAGTGAGAGACAGAGAGAGTGAGTGGTTTCTTGTCAACTTGATGTGCTCAGTTCATTGAAATTTCATTACAAAGCATTTTTCTTTATTTTCTTTCTCCTTTCCTTTTCATTTTCCATCGTATACTTATCAACGTATTTGTAAACAGACGCATTTTCTCACAAGGGTTGGTGATCTTTCAAAGATGTCAATTTAAGGAAGTAGAAAAAATTTTAAAAAGAGGGGAGGGTGCAGTCATCGCTGAAAAACAAGAAGAGTTCAAAGTTCAAAATCCTATGAAAATGTATATTCCTTTATACTTGAATAGTCAAGTCCTATATTCTGTGTAATTACAAGTTTTGCTCTGGGATTTTGACAACTGTTGTTCTTGTAGAACTTACATATACCCGGGAAAGAATACTAGAACCAATTTTACCACTGATTAAGAAAGATATCTAATGTAGCTACTTGGCAAAATAATTCATGAAAATAATCTATTTTGGATTATCTTATCCTGTCAAGCAAGAAATAGATAAAGAAATCCTACAAGGGATGAAAGATCTATCTATCTATCTATCTATCTATCTATCTATCTATCTATCTATCTGTCTGTCTGTCTGTCTGTCTGTCTGTCTGTCTGTCTGTCTATCTATATATCTATCTATCTATCTATCTATCAATCTATCTATCTATCTATCTATCCTTCCACTTCATTATTATTCTTTTTTCCTCTTTCTTGATTATCCTAAAATCTCTCTCTCTCTATTCCCCGCCCTGTGTTTTCTTTCTTTCTCTCTTCCCTTTTTCCAAAAAAAACACCAACAAAAACAACATTCTCATCTTTTACACAAAGCAAAAAAGAAAAAAAAGAAAAAAACCCAAAAACATCCGATTTTGATTTTGTCTTGATGAGTTCAAAAAACGAATGAAAACGCTAATAAAAAAAAACATCCAAAATTCTGACAGCTTCTTTTTTCTCAATACACAATATCTGTACATCACTTCAAACACCCTATACATACATACATACATACATACATACATACATACATATATATATATATATATATATATATATATATATATATATATATATATATATATATTTGTGTGTGTGTGTGTGTGTGTGTGTGTGTGTGTGTGTGTGTGTGTGTGTGTGTATGTGTGTATGTATAGTTTAGGAAACCAGTAAGTTGTCATAATATTATGACAACTTACTGATTGTCCTAAACTATACATATATAAATATCCTCTATTTACCTAATATCGAGGCCTCATTCCTTTGTTGTCAATTTATTATTATTATTATTATTATTATATATGTGGGTGTGTGCGCGTGCGTGTGTGTGTTTGTGTATGTTCTCTAAACTAGCTGTTCGTCAAATGAGGCCGATGGAATAAATACCAGGTTTAAAAGCTTGAATAAGTACTGATGTCGTTTCGTTCCATTAGAATTCTTGAAGGCGTTACTCGCAGTATTTGTCGCAGTCTAATGTCTGAAACAAGGAAAAGAATAAAAGATTATTTACGAATCAGTAAGTCATTTTTTTTACATCAACCCCAACTTACTGATTTGAAAGGCATACTTTTGCCCATTCTATGTTTTTTTTTCACATGCTCCCAGGAATTCACGATTTCCTTTCGATCGTTCCAATCCATATATTTCATAACATCTTCATTTTATTGACTTTTCGACCGACAAGTTTTGAATGAAACGAATCAATAATCCATTAATGTGTTCACTATTAACAATCAACATACGCACATGTGAATGTGTTTGTGTTTCTTCTGTGCGTGTGTGTGTGTGACTGTGTGGCAAGAAGCTTGCTTCCCAACCACATGGTTCCAGGTTCAGTCCCACTGCGTGGCACCTCGGGTCACCAAATCCTTGTGAGTGGATTTGGAAGACGGAAACTGAAAGTTGCCCGTCGTATACATACATACATACATACATATACATACATATATATATATATATATATATATATATATATATATATATATATATATATATATATATATATATTAGATTGTCAAGAAAGTTCTTTAAATTCAGATGCACATATCTCGGCTCAAACAAAACTTTATTAATCGAAATAAAAACCATCAGTATCAACACATTTTTGCCAGCGCGAAGCAAGTTTATTTGTGCCAGTAGCGTAAAAATCCTGCGTTCTGGTGCCGATGAAGTCGTTGAAGGCGTGTTTGGCAACGTCTTGGTTTTTGAAGCATTTCTCCTACAGGAAGTTGTCGAGATGTTTGAAAAAGTGGCAGTCGGTAGGCGAGAGGTCTGGTGAGTATGGCTTAAGTTTATTATGAGGTACATATAATCCAGTATCAAAACGGTAGGTAACACCAAGGAAGTTTACTCAACGGTAATCTTTTCCTAAAGTGATGTTGAGTCCGATGTTCTTTAAGAGCTTAAAGAATTGTTTCCTATGCGTTTCTAGTTGTACTTTACTACGTCAGTCATCCCTATATAGAACTCCACTGATTTTCGGAAAAGAAGTCTGTATTAACGAAAGAATATATATTCCGACCAATTCTCTGACTTGTGCAGAGTCCCATCACAATGCCGAAGGCATTCTCTTTGACTTATTCCAGATTTGACCATCAGAATCTACTAAAGCGGTCCGCACCGTAAGTATGATGTCTATTTCACGTCGGGATAGATCTGAGTTTTTCATACTATAAATCAGGGATTTATTGAGGCGCATCGGGCAAATAGTTGCGTATTAACTCTCTATAGGATGGACACATCAATCTGAAGGATCACTAAAAAAGTGAGGTATGTGGTCCTTAAGCGTAATTCGGGTTTTTCTAGGGACATAAGACCCAGTTCTCTCCTCTACAGCTAACTCCCTGGCGATTTGCAATCCTATATTGTTTATACTGTTAAGTGTGTCATTATCAGCCTCTCTATACTTGCTATGTAATTCTTTTCTAATCAGATTCTTGTATAACTCAGTGTTGACAACGTAAATGTTACTTGTTTTGTCAACTGGCACAAGTATCCCTGGAGCTTTCCGTTGATGTTTGTAGTGTCTTCTACGGTGCTTCCTAAATTTCAAATTCTTAACTATATTATAAAGCTCCTCTTCGAATCTGGTTAAGTGTTGGATGGACGGAGAGTTTTTTTTATTGATTTACATTTCTGAGTAAGTATTCAGGTTTCGGTTTGTCATATGATATATCTTTTCTATCAAAGATGAATGCCTTCCACCACATTCTTCGGATGAACGAGCTGGTTTCCTACAACAGTGTCCATATATAATCCTTCCTACTTGGTATCGGTATATCTTTTAGCGAAACGTCGGGCGTTATTATTTTCCATCTTAGCGGCACACTACCTTGCAGTATTTTACTCCCAGGAATCGGCTAGTGATTGCAGTTATTAATAGTTAAAAAATCGTATGGTATGCACCTGGTAGTTTGCCGGTAAAACATGTGGACTGGCACAATGCTCCTTGGGTATTTGATTAATGAGAGAGACGGAAGATGGAAGATGCGAGAATCTTTGTTGACACACATATATATATATATATATATATATATATATATATATATATATATATATATATATATATATAATAATAATAATAATAATAATAATAATAATAATAATAATAATAATAATAATAATATGACAACAAAAGAATGAAAGAGACCTCGATATTATGTAAAATAAAGGAATTTATCTATAAATATATGTGACTATTAGTTGGTTGTCATAATAAAACTCAGAGTTTCGGATACCGGGGCTGAAGTCTGCTCTGGCATCTCATCAATTATTAAGACAAAACGCGTTTTGTCATAATAACTGATGAGATGCTGGAGCAGACTTCAGCCCCGGTATCCGAAACTCTGAGTTTTATTATGACAACCAACTAATAGTTACATATTATATATATATATATATATATATATATATATATATAAATGGCAAATTAAGGTATACACCTTCATACTAATGGAAAATCCTCCGTAAGAAATATCAGGTACAAAAAAAAAAAAATCTACAATACAGCGAAAAAGGTATTAGATATAACCGTCTTTTTCATTAATCAAATACTCAGACTTTGGCCACCTTGAGGCTGCAGCAGAAGACACTCGACCAAGTTGGGACCATTTGGTTGGGAATCAGGCTTCTTGCCACGCAGCCACACCTGCGCCTCTCTATCAACATATATTTTGTTTTACTTTTCGTGCACTGGGTATTTTCAAATAAATTATCGTTTTATTGTTTGATTTCAATGAAATGTTTATATTTTCCTTCGGGAAACTGATGGCTGTATTTGCTCAGCTCATCTTCCTCCTGCATACGATATCCAGTGATAGTAATGAAGGTGATGCTGAACGTTAGTGGTGACGACGACGACGACGACGACGATAATGATGATGAAGATGGTGATGGTGGCATTGTTGATATTTGTGTTGGTGGTTTTTGTTAGTGATGGTGATGATGACATTCACAGAAGTAATGTTATCCTTATCATAATCACCACCACCACCACCACCACCACCACTATCATCATCATCATCATCATCAAGGACACTACGAAATATCTCCCTATGGTTTCCAAGTGCTGAGTTAAGTAGCGGGCACGTTTTTTTTTGGGGGGGGTGTCTAAAACAGTGCTCCGTATATTGTTGCACTCGTTTTTGCCTGCGGACGGCTCCCTAGAGTAGTGGTGTTCCTTTGTTACTTTCTCTATTTCGATGTTGAAGGTCATTTGGAGCGGCTGAGAGTCTCAGCATTCGAAAGGTTTTGTCATCGATCTAGTCACCCTACAAGTGGGACACAATAAGAGACAGTGAATTTTATGTTGGCGTAGCGTTCCTATCGGGGCAGGCGTAGCTGTGTCGTAAGAAGTTTGCTTCTTAACCACAAGGCTCTGAGTTCATTCCCACTGCCTGGCACCTTGCGCGACTTTCTTCTACAACAGCCTCGGCTCAACCGAGTCTCGCCAGTGGATTTGGTCAACGAATACTGAAAGAGGCTCTATCTATCTATCTATCTATCTATCTATCTATCTATCTATCTGTCTGTCTGTCTGTCTATGTGTCTCTGCCTGTCTGTCTGCCTATCTGCCTGTCTGTCTATCTATCTATCTATCTATCTATCTATCTATCTATCTATCTGTCTGTCTGTCTGTCTGTCTATCCGTCCGTCCGTCCGTCCGTCTGTCTGTCTGCCTGTCTATCTACCTGTCTATCTTTATGGACGGACGATAGGCACATCGGCTCCGTGTAAGTTTGCCTTTTATTGCCTTAAAAAGTTGTTTTTGGATTATATTTTTCTATGTCAACCTCCAAATCATGACAGATAAAGCTGATCTAGGCACAATTTAAACCCAGAACGTGAAAAGCCGGAAGAAATACCGCTACACATTTTGTCCGGCGTGTGAGCAAATCTGTCATTGATTCAAATTTAGGTACCGGGTCAGCAATTTCGTGGAGGGAGCAAATCGATTATGTCGTTGCCAATACTCTACTGGTACTTATTTTATTGACCCCGAATGAATGGAAGGCAAAGGTCAGTCAACCTTTGAACTTAGAGTGTAAAAGCGGACGAAATGCCGCTAAGCATTTTGACCGGCGTGTTAACGATTTTGTCAGTTCTCTATTCTTTTTTTTTTTTGTCGAAATATTAATGAACTTTGTGGGTTGGTGCAGGCACTGCCCAATATATCACGCTTCTTTTCTGACTGAAACTAATATCGATTTCCACACAGGCACAAAACAAGGATTAAAGAGGCATAGGTAAGGGGTGGGGGAGGAGGTAGTTGATTATGTCGATACCAGAACTTCACTGGTTCTTTATGTTATGAATACCCTGATGAGGAAATTCGAATTCAAACGCGGCAGTGGATGCACAGCAAACATGACGTGACATAAACAAATATCATTTACCTTTTACTTGTTTCACTCATCAGGTCACGGCCATGCTGGGACACCACTTTGAAGAATTTTGGTGGATTGAATCAACTCCAGTACTTAGTTTAAAAAAAACAAACAAACTCGGTGCTTATTATATTGGTCTCTTTTTGCGGAACCACTAAGCTACGAGGACGTAAACACACCAGCAGCGATTGCGAAGCGCTGGTGAGGGCAAAATATACAGACACACAAACATATGTATGTGTGCGTGTATATATCTATCTATCTATCTATCTATCTATCTATCTATCTATATATATATATATATATATATATATATATATATATATATATATATATATATGTGTGTGTGTGTGTGTGTGCGTGTATATATATATATATATATATATATCTCCGACAGGCTTCTTTCAGTTTCCGTCTGCCATATGCACTCACAAGGTTTTGATCGGCCCAAGGCTATAGTAGAAGACACTCGTGGAAGGTGCCACCACGCAGTGGGATTGAATCCAGGATCCTGTGGTTGGGAAGCAAATTTCTTACCAAAGAGCCACTACGAGATTTTCTACCGATTCTACCACAGCATCCCCCTCCGCCACCCGGTCCATCTTCATCATTCCTCTCATTTTCTATTTACCTGTCCAAGCCTGTATGTGAGCGTGTGCGCGTGTATACAAGCTTCAGTTCGTCCACGCAGACGTTTACAAAGTGCGCCTGTATGTACCTACCTACGTGTGTGTATGTGTGTTCGCGACGGCCGTGCGTGTGTGTCCGTGTGTCCGCCTGCCGCGCGCATGTGTGTATATATGTCTTCACATTAAATTTTACACTCACGCTTAAACATTTCTCCTGAAAACAATACCGTCATCAACTTACCTGTTTTCCCGTTTGTTGCTGCCGCGCTGATGCAGCTGATGCACAAGTAGCTTTCCGCTGTTGTTGCTGCTGTTGTTGTTGTTGTTATTACCACAGCCGACGCAACTGGTGCTGGTGCCGCTACTACTACTACTACTACTACTACTGCTACTGCTGCATTGATTGTCATCATCATCATTATCAAAAATGCATTTATTTTAACTATTCCTGTTATACTACTGAGGCCATCAAGAAATATTCCATTGACTACTACTACTACTACTACTACTATTACTACTACTACTACTACTACTACTACTACTACTACTGCAAGTGTCGGTTGCTTCTGCTTCTGCTGCTGCTGTTGCTGCTGCTGTCGTTGCTGTCACTGCTGCTGTTCCCCAGTTATTATCAGAAACTTGTTCTCTGTCCACAGGAAGTTTCCCTCTGATTTCCTGGTTGTTTTTGTTTTTTGAGTTTCACTAAAACACACTCCTCGCATCTTTACCTTCGTTTGTTTGATTAAGTATGGATGTGTACGAAAGAATCAATATCTCCTACCCGATGCCCCGTTTTAAGGAGCATGTCTTGTGGGAAGTGACCTTAAAGGTTGTGTTCTACAGTTTAATAGTGATCTTCTCCCTAATAGGGAACCTCTTAATTATAGTCATCGTCATGAGACAAAAACGCATGCGGACAGTAACAAACTTTTATATTGTCAACTTGGCTGTAGCCGACCTTCTTGTCACAGTTTGTTGTAGCTGGGTTCATCTCGTTGACGATCTCACCGAAGGATGGGTCCTCGGAGCATTTTTCTGTAAAGTTAACTCTTTTGCTCAAGGTAAGTAAAATAATAATAATAATAATAACAATTTATTTTTTCATTAGCCACAACGGCTCACATACAAAACATTAATTAACATACAACAACACAAAAGACAAAAACAGGACGGTGCAATGGGTTTTCGCGTGTACACAAAAAAAAAAGACGACAGAAAAGAAACAGCACACATTGAATACGCACGCGTCCGCACTCACTCACAAACACACGCACACACACACACACACACACGCACGCACGCACACACACACACACACACACAAACACAATTTTTTTAAAAAACAGCTTACATAGAAATACCCTTATTTTCTTCACAGCTCGAAGCAGCCCACGCAAAGTACAACTTCCAAGTTACCCCGTTTATACCAATTGTTGTTTATGATGCTATCCAGTAGCACACCCCATCCAGATGTTGCTACTTTCTTTGCCGTTTCTATTATTGTTGGTTACGTTATTGTTATTGTTTAGTCCCGGGAAATCTTATCACCAAAGGGGTTCCTATCGCCTCTGTCCATTCTTCCTTTTCCGGTTTACATTGTGTGATACGCTCTTCCGTTTTGTAAGGTAACAGAAACTAATTTTGGGGTCAATTTAGCTGCTGTTCTTATTGCAAGGTAGAACAGACCGCGTCGAAGCACCAAAGTTATGTTCTATGTATTTGTATTAAAATTGGTTTCAAATTTTGGCACAAGGCCAGCAATTTCGTGGAAGCGTGCTAGTCGATTACATCGAACCCCAGTACTGAATTGGTATTTATTTTATCGACCCTGAGAAGATGAAAGGCAAAACCGACCCCGGCGGCATTGGAACTTAGAACGTAAAGTCGGAAGAAATGCCGATAAGCTTTTTGTCCGGCGCGGTAACAATTCTGTCCGCTCACCGCCTTATGTGTTTGTATTAATATTTATGGTGTAGTTTAAGGCGGCGAGCTGGCAGAATCGTCACCGTGCCGGACAAAATGTTTAGCGGCATTTCTTCCGGCTTTACGTTCTGAGTTCAAATTCCGCCGAGGTCGACTTTGCCTTTTATCAGTTCGGGGACGATAAATTAAGTACCCGTTGCGTACTGGTATCGACCTAATCGACTGGCTCCCTACCCCAAAATTTCGGGCCTTGTGCCTAGAGTAGAAAAGATTAATATTTATGTTGTAGATTAAGGTGTCGAGCTGGCCGAATCGTCACCGCGCCGGACTAAATGTTTACCGGCATTTTTTCCAACTTTACGTTCTGAGTACAAATTCCACCGATGTCGACTTTGTCTTTCATTCTTTCGGACTCGATCAAATAAGTACCAGTTGAGCACTGGTATCGATGTAATCAACTTCTTCCTCCTCTGAAATTGCTGGCCTTGTGCCGAAATTTGAAACCAATATCAATGATGAGAGTTTTAAAGAAATAAAGTCCTGTTAGAAGTTATTTCACTTGCATTGCTATTGAGCAACAAGAAGAAAGAGAATAAATCCACAGATTTACCTTCCTCTGGTAACTCTCTCATTCCATTTAACTTTGAAAGTATGCTAAAATGATAATCCTATTTTAAAGTTGCGAATGAATCCCATAAAAAAAAAATGATTAATTAATGGAACTTGATCCCGCTAATTAACTTTGTCGCTTCGGATAATTATTTCATCGCTTCTCGCTTTTAAATCTTTGCAAAAAAATATTGCTGTGTTTAAAGGGGAGATACACGAACGAAACACTTTGAAAAGTTTGAATATTATTAACCATAGAGTTCCAGCCTATAACTATACAAACATTCATATAAATACATGTATGTTTATTTGCATAGATATATATGCATACATATATGTATTGGGTTGGTGCATAATTATTGCGGCTTTTTTTCCAACAAATTTTATTCAACAAAAACAATAACATGTAACAAAAGCATCTTTAAATGATTATTCCGGAGCATATTCACCATCTACTTCAATTATTGCTTCCCATTTGCTTGGCAGACGGTCAGACCGTCATTTAAAGATGTTTTTGTTAAATATTGTCATTGTTTTTGTTGAATAAAATTTGTTGAAAGAAAACCAAAATAATTATACACCAACCCAATATATATATATATATATATATATATATATACACACACACATATATATATATATATGTATGTACATTTATACACACACACACATGCATATGTGCATATATGTATATATATATATATATATATATATATATATATAACATATATATATATACATGATTGGAGTGGAGTCGCTTATCGTGATCACTTTGAGGTGAATCCCATCTTAATAACATTAACCGAATGACATTTACCTCGATTACAATAACCGATTTCTACTATAATTTATTGTGTATTCTTATATATTATGTTACAAACTGGTGATTAATGTTTTAAAAGAGAATTCGTCGTAAAGGGAGCCGATAAGTGACTCTGATCTATGTATGTGGATGGGTATGTATGCCTGTACAACTGATATGCCATCGGTTACGCTGGCAAGAGTTCCGCTTGATGTGACCCACGGAACAGTCTGCCCGTGAAATGAATGTACAAGTGACTGAGCACGCCACAGACGTCACGCGAACACTTAACTTAGTTCGTAGGGAAGCGCAGCGCCGAACAGGATGTGACAAGGCTTGCTCTTTGAATGACAGGTACAGCGCAGTGTGCACTGGAACAATGCGAAATAAAGTGTCTTGATCAAGGACATAACGCGCCACCTGGATATCGAACTCGGGACCTTACGATCGCGAGCCGAATGCTCTAACTACTAAGCCACGCGCATGCATGTATTTAATGTTTTTACGTACGGAAGTGTATGTGTGTGTGTGTGTGTGTATGGGTGTGTATTCATGTATGTGTGTGTGTGTGTAAATATATATATATATATATATATATATATATATATATATATATATATGCTTGTGTATATATGTCCTGTAGATCGCACACACACACACACACACACATACTAACATATATACACAAACACATATGTACATATGTGAATACATATGTACTTCCATGCTTGCATACGCGCATACTCACGTGTATATATACATGTATCATGGTTGACATGTATATACATATATATATATATATATATATATATATATATATATATATATATATATATATATATATATATATATATATATATATATATATATATATGGAGCTTTATGTATTTTCGCTCAATAAATACTGACGACGCTCGGTCTAGGGAATCGAAACCGCGATTCTATGACCACAGGGCCATTGCGCCTCCACGATCTATTAATTATCCACGTATACTAACATAGACTCACACGTTTGTATTATTTTTTAATTCGGTTTGAGACTTGTTCGATATCGAGACGGTCATTTTGCCAAGAAAAGCACCAGTACATAATTATGCTCAACTGCATAATAATTAGGGAATCTGTTCTTTAATAATAAAAAGTTGCGTGTGTGTGTGGGGGGGGGGGGGAGCCAAATATAACCAAAACGTCTGTTTTTTTTGTTTTGTTTTTGGCAAAATGAGATTCACAAAACAAGGCACATTTAAGAAGGCCCATTGACCCTCACATGCACATACACATACATGCGTATATATGTACTTATGCATATACGAGTGTATTTATATGTATGTATATATATATATATATATATATATATATATATATATATATGTATGTGTATATAGGCGGAGGAGTGGCTGTATGGTAAGTAGCTTGCTTACCAACCACATGGTTCCGTGTTCAGTCCCACTGCGCTGACCAAAAGCCTTGTGAGTATATTTGGTAGACGGAAACTGAAAGAAGCTCGCCGTATATATATATGTTTGTGTGTTTGTGTTTGTCTCCCCCACCGTTGTTTGACAACCGATGTTGGTTTGTTTACGTCCCCGTAAGCTAGCGGTCCGGCAAATAGATCGACAGAATAAGTACTAGGCTTACAAAGAATAACTCGATTTGCTTGACTTAAGGTAGTGCTCCAGCATGACCGCAGTCAAATGACTGAAACAGATTAAAGAATGTATATATATATACATGTATATATATATATATATATATATATATATATATATATATATATATATATATATATATATATATACGTGTGTGCGTGCGTGTGTGTGTATGTGTGTTTGTGTTTGTTCTGAACCATTGTTTGCTTGCCAGTCTCGCTGTGCCTACATCGTCGTTATTTAATGGTTCGGCTCAACGGTTCGATGGAATAAATACGAAACATATAAAATGAAGTACCGGTCTTCGTTTGTTCAACTAAGCCCACCAAGGGAGTGCTTAAGCATGGCCGCAGTCCAACGATTGAACGAAATAACAGACATTTACATAAAGGGTAAAGATCCCTTTAAATCAGAGGATTGCACCTAGAAAGTTCTCTTCCAAGGCAGAAGCCTGGGCAGAGTTGTTTGTGGAAGGTCAGCAGTCGCCCATGCATACCAGCCTCCCCTCTCCACAGCACTGATGTCATCCAAGAGAAAAGCGAAGAGGCCGATACAGCCTGGCACCCGTGACGTCGCAACTCATTTCTACGGCTGAGTGAACTGGAGCAACGAGAAATAAAGTGTCTTGCTCAAGAACACAACACACAACCCGATCCGGGAATCGGTCAGCTACCTCTTGATTGTGAGCCCAACGCTCTAACCACTGAGCCATGCGCCTTCACTGAAGTCGCGTGGTTTAGTGGTTAGGGTATTCGGCTCTCGCAGCGACGCGTCTTTGGGCAAGTCACTTTGTTTCACGGTAAAAATGAGCTGTACATGTAATTCAAAGGAGCCAGCCTTGTTACATCCTGTGTCACATTGAACCTTCCTTCTTAGAACTACGTTAAGAGTGACGCGTGCATGTATTTAATGTTTTTATATGTGTATATATGTACACACACACACACACACACACACACACACACACACACACACACACACACACATATATATATATATACATATATATATATATATATATATATATATATATATATATATATATATATATGTATACATATATGTATATATATACATACATACATATATATATGTATATATATACATACATATATATACATGTATATATATGTACATATATATATATGGATATATATATATACATATTTATATGTGTGTGTATATGTGCACACGTATATACATATATGTGTGCATGTGTGTGTGTGCGCGCGCATTCTGACACACGCGTATATACGAATATTTATCTCTACAAGCACACAGACACAAACACAGAAGATACATGCCATGGCCACGCATCACCATGGAAGGATGAAAGGTAAAGATGGCTTCGGCGGGATTTTAAATCAGAATCTAAAACGCCAGAATAAATACCACAATGCATGTTATCTCTTACTCTAAGGATCCTGCTAATCCTTCTGCTTTGTACATTGATTATTATAATTATTCTTTTATATATTATTCTTTCCATCGATCACATTCATTTACACGTATTTAACTACACACATAAATTAAACCGTATCACAATGATTGGACATTTCTTCAATAACAGCTAATAATCCGGTTGTGCATATCCATTGACTTCTGTTAAGTAAATTACATTCCTCTTTAGATTACAGGGGTGAAGCAACTTCTAAACTCAAACACACGTATTTTATGATATCATGTTAATAAGGATCAACTAATGTCAGATCTTCACTCGTTATCTTAGTGGCCACCGACTCCATATATTGCCCTACACTCTGCTGTAATTCTACAACTCCGGTTTTGCTGACGTCAATATGACCACCATCAAAGCTTAAAAGACTCAAACAGCTGTTCGTCCCATTATTTCTGTTTTGCTTCAACCTTGAACGGCCACACCTAACACTTCTTCGAAACCTTCATCTTCATAAGATCTGCAACCCACGAGTAATTTCACCCGTTCATGTTATAATTTTTAGCTCCAAGCGAAACTGATTGTAGTGATTCATAATCAAAAACCTTGAGTACCTCAGCATTTTTGACATAAAATGTATTAAAAATCACACAATCAATTGATTCCTTCCATTTATTACACTGCAGTATGTGATATGAGGATGATTTGACTATTATTTCTCACAGGTCGAACGACGAGATAGTGGCTCGCCTCTGTATAGGTTTTCCTTAACAGGATAAACCTCACTTGTATGTAACTCAAATAGAGGGTCGTATGGAAGAGGCGGAAAAGCGTTACAGGCCTATGTACAAAATAGATACGCAAATATATATGATTTTGTAGATTTACTAAGTTCAATCATTCAGTTGTACTTGTTTGACAAGTGACGTGATGACTAAACTGAATCTTTCACAATGAAGTTGTAATACTAAATCAATAAAATTTATGAGTGAACACGAGAATCTGAAGGGGACGTGGAAAATATGGAATTGATTTTGTGGCTTAGTTACACATACAAACTACAAACAAACACACATATTGACTCAGACGTACCACATTCTGTGATGTACGTTTGATTGAATTGTCGTCTGACCGACTCAAACTATTAAATTTTTGTTAACAGTTTATATACAGTATGCGTGTATATATTAATGTATGTATGTATGTGCATGCGTGATTGTTTGCACTTGTGTGTGTGTGTGTATGCATTATGTACGCAGTGCTAAAAAAGCAAAGTTTGTTCTGAAGGTGAGCATTTAATTTATTGCACACAGACACATACATACCTATAGACATATTTTTATAGACATTTATACACACACACATATAAACATACATAAATACACACACACACACATATACATGTATATAGAAGTGTGCATTTTGGTGCTGTTAGTATTTATAGATTTTGTGGGTGTGTGTCTAAATACTGTTAGGGAAGAAAACTGACGAATGCGTATGAACAAATAGAAAATATTTCAAATTTAAATGACGTTGAAAGTTTTTAGCTTTGCATATCTGAAATCAGAGATATTCATCAAGTGTCACCACATCAATAAATATCTACTAAAACATTATTCCTGTCTCCCAACTGAAGTATTTACCAAATGCAAACACAAACATTCTCTGTATGCTTCTGTAGTTTTAAACCCCATTATGCGACTCTCTATAGTTCGAGTCTAACTGTTATTTATACCCTCAACCCCTACCAATAACTGACTACACCAAATTAGAATAGATTTATTGACACTTGTATATCTTCAGTACATTAACACCCGTTACTCTTTATACAGTAGTCTATCAAGAGAAATTCAAATTTTGGCACAAGGCCAGCAATTCCGAGCTAGGGGAATTTGAAAACAACGTAAAAACAGACTAAATGCCACGAAACATTTTACCCGACAAGCCAAATATTCTGCTAGCTCGTTGCCTTCTTTTCAGCAGTAGATATTAATAAAATAACTTCAAATCGAAAGTACAATCCCTCACAGTATGTACCAAATAAATAAATAAATAAATAAATAAATAGGCGCAGGAGTGGCTGTGTGGTAAGTAGCTTGCTTACCAACGACATGGCTCCGGGTTCAATCCCACTGTGTGGCATCTTGGGCAGGTGTTTTCTACTATAGCCTCGGGCCGACCAAAGCCTTGTGAGTGGATTTGGTAGACGGAAACTGAAAGAAGCCAGTCGTATATATGTATATATATGTGTGCGTGTGTATGTTTGTGTGTCTGTGTTTGTCCCCCCCCCCTAACATCGCTTGACAACCGATGCTAGTGTGTTTACGTCTCCGTAACTTAGCGGTTCGGCAAAAGAGACCGATAGAATAAGTACTAGGCTTACAAAGAATAAGCTCGACTAAAGACGGTGCTCCAGCATGGCCACAGTCAAATGACTGAAACAAGTAAAAAGAGTAAAGGAGTAAATATATAAAGAAATCACGTGTGTTGCTGATATTCTTGTCAGAACTGTCTTTTTTTTCTTTTCGGTTACTGTAAATATATTGGTCTGGAAATTCATTGCGGCTTATCATGTTCAATTCAACACCAGTAATGTTATGATTTTGGTTACTTCATCTCGCGGTAACGGTTACTTCATCCCGCGGTTAATTCCACGTAATGCATTTCATCTGCAGAATAAATACATCGATAAACATTGTTCAAGTGGTTATTCACACAAATTCGTTGCATCTCATTAATAAAGAAGAAATTTAGATACATACAATCGTTAATATTAAATTTCCTCAGTATATATATGAAAACCGAAAAAAATATTGGAAGTTAGTTTCAGAAACAATTTCATAAAAATGCAATGAAAAAAAAAGAACATTTTAATTTATTTGAGGAGAGAGACACTCTAAAACGCCAAATTATAAGCAATGTCTCTTAAATATTCTCGTGTTTTGAGACTTTGATAGTCATTCAAGATGCCTTGAAATGCAACGCATTTACACGGAGAATAAAAACTTTAATGTTCAGCGATATGTGTTCTGTAGATAAAAATTATGACGATGAACGTTCCCAACGTGTATTACCTCGCAATGAATTATTTTGCAATGAAATTGCCAAGTAATAAAATTACTGGCAATATATTTACTGCGAGGTAATTATTCTCGTAAACTTTACCAAGATGAATTAACCAAATCACGTTTTTATCGTCTTATGATAAAACAGGATTCTGGAATATGAAAACTCGAGTACTTATCTATCTATCTATCTATCTATCTATCTATCTATCTATCTATCTATCTATCTATCTATCTATCTATCTATCTACCTACCTACCTACCTACCTACCTACCTACCTATCTATCTATCTATCTATCTCCATATATATATATATATATATATATATATATATATATATATATATATATATATATATATATATATATATATAAACAGCTCACAAGCCCTTTGGATACCTCATCTGAAATGTTTCATAAGCGAAAGTTTGGTTCAAAACGTCTCAGCTTTTTGTTTTCCTGTCACACTGCTCTAAGACTGTAAAACTTTGACAATGTATCATCGTCAAAACATTCACTTAGATTTCATCAAATAACTTGTATCGATTCTGAAATTCAAATGAGACGAGTATATCACAAAGCATGATGTACAAGTAGCAACAATGTCTATGGGAATCCAGACCTTTACCGACGAAACATTAGCGTAACGGGGCAAGAATGCCCACGTAGATGCTCCAATTTGAACTTCAGGTTACCAAACAAATATAAAAACCATTTAGACAGTCCCCATCTATTCAACATCCTATGTATGAACGGGAAAAGAAATTACTGAAGGCTGTAAGAAGTGAAAGCAAGCATGCACAGGTGGAACCATTTCTGTAAATCATATTGGGCATCAAAAATCCAAGATAGAAAAGAATTCAGACGAAAGGGACGACAAGAGCTTCATAGCGAAGTCTGGAGTGAGGAGCCCTTTTTTTTTATCAAATTCGTTAACGGTTTTAAGACCATCATTTTGTGACCTAAATTTCATTTCAAACGTCGAAATGTCATTTCAAACTTCGTAGCCTTCTTGCTTCGACGCAAAAAATGGTAAACATCTACAGCATTGATAAAAAAAAAAAAATCCTTAGAAACGCTTTCGACATGGAAACCACACAGACAGGAAGACAGACAGACAGACAGACAGACACACAGACACACACTCACACACACACACACACACACACACACACACACACACACACACACACACACACTTTTATGAATATGTATATGTAAAGTGTGCATATATATAGAATAACTGTATTTAAAAAAAAATAATTGGTGATTAGCGGTTGAGCGCTCACTAATAGAATATGGTGCACTATGTATTTTGTTAATCTTACAATTTTAATTTCATATCTGCTGATTAGTGTATCTTTATGCCTCAGTCGATGAAATACTATACACTCATACAACCACACACACACACACACACACACACACACACACACACACACACACACCAAAGCATATATATATATATATATATATATATATATGTCTGTGTTTGTTTGTGTGTGTGTGTGTTTGTACGTATGCGTGTGTATATATATATATGTGGATGAATTACTATCTGCCTACCTACCATTTCTTTTTCTCCTTACCTCTACCCTTCTCTCTCCCTACTGTCTTTTCTCTCCGTGTGTGTACGTGTATATATATATATATATATATATATATATATATATATATATATATATATATATATATATATATATATATATATATATGTATATATATATATATATATATATATATATATATATATATATATATATATATATATATATATATATAAGTACAGTGTACATTTAAACACATAAGAGGTATTCATCATAGGATTCCCTCACGTTAGAAAGAACAGCTAAGTTCCAAATCACTATTAAGGATAAAATTTTGACTCGTATATTTATTCTTATGCACACGATGACTCGCATATTTATTTTTAATACGTGTTTCGAGAGATTCGGACGTGAATATGCTAATCTCTGTTATGTTTCATCACAATAGAACAGATTCTCTTTTACGGTGAATATGGGCTCCTAACACACAAAATTCATTTGTACAAGGGATTCTGGGACACCAGTGATTCAACATGTGTCTCGACAGCGAAAAGCACCTCGGGTCCATGAATCTAATGAAACGATTTCATCGTAAAGGAGAAATTGTCCTCTTGATCAATTAAATTCTCTGTCTGTATTCGAACGTCTTGCGGCTACGGAAACGAGCAAAAGAAGTGTAGTTTAAGAAATTCTAGCACATACAACTTAGAATATTGATAGAATTTGTTTTCTTCTACTTATTCCATGTTCAACCTTTGTTGGGAAAAGAAATAACGCTTTTCTTTCTACGGCAATATATAATTACTAGATTTTACGCTTATGAATTCGTGTTGCAAGATTCCTGATGTGAATCCGTGTGTTGAAACAGATATTGTTGTATTTCGGAATGGTCATTTTTTTTTTGCCAGATAAACACACGCACTGTATATTCGTTATTCACTCGTTTATTTCTGTTCTTATTTTAACCCATGTCCATTGTCCGGATATTCTTTCGTCACACGTCTGTGATCTCTTCAGTGACATTTTCCGTCCTCGTGTGTGATTCTGCTCCGCGTAGTCTATTCTCTAAGAGAAAGTGTAGCTGAAGAGGTCACAGATGTGTGGCGAAAGATTTGCGGACAATGGACATGAGTTAGAATAAGAATAGTAATAAACGAGTGAAGAATGGATATGGAGTGCGGGTGTTTATTTAAAAAAAAAATGACCGTCCGAAATATAACAATAATTACTCGAATCATACTAAAATGAAGAAAGTCAATATACAGTTTCACTTCCTGATAAAATATAAGGAACCATTATAATCATGCGTTGTAAATGATTCCTGAATCTCAAAAGATGTCTTCTTTGCATTTGATGCCACGATGGTTGTGTTCTAGACCATTCCTTCGGATGTTCTTGTGTCTAGTCAAGAAACCGCCGCCTTTATTGGCAAAACGCCTCCAATTTATTGCTGAAGTGATCATTATTACAGCAATCTCGAAGAAGATGATAAATTAAGCTTATAGTGATTAATAAGTCATTACAGCATTGTCTTAAACGTCAAGGTAATTTATTATTGTGATGTTATTCAGAATTCTTGAAATTTTATATAATTCAATGTTCTGATAAAGATCCAGCTTAATCTTAAGCACTTTGTAGTTCGACTAAAACTTCATTTCCTCTGTCTATAATCAATGCCTGTAATTATCCTGCTTCTTATGGCACCTCACTTATTCAATGCAACACTGGATTGACACATATTTCTGAGTCTTTATATTTACAAGTATCTCTTTTATTGACTAATACATTTCATTTTGTAGATCACATTAAACGCAGAGGCCATTTCTTCTTAACTGTTCTATTCTGTAGA
Source organism: Octopus bimaculoides (assembly GCF_046866305.1). NCBI lineage: Eukaryota > Metazoa > Mollusca > Cephalopoda > Octopoda > Octopodidae > Octopus > Octopus bimaculoides. The sequence goes on from NC_142929.1 coordinate 4,480,163, forward strand.
GCATATTGATCTGTCTATGCACACCACGTCATCGAGTTACCTTTGACGGTTTTTATATCATGCTAAGGGTGAGGAGTTTGTTAACGTCCATCTCATTTCTTAAGAAAAGGGAAGTATAAATTGTACCCAACGACCCACTAACAGTCTCCCTTAACCGATTATGGGAGAGTAACGGTGAGTGGGAGAGAATGTGACAAATAGTTAAATAAATAGAGAGGGAAAGAAAGAGAGGAGGGGGAGGAAAATCTACCCTAGCATTTGATTAGTATCCTATTTGTTAAAGAAGGTCAAAGCTGAAATTTGTGGTATTTGAAATCAAAACGAAAACATTCTGGAGAATCATTTCAAGGTATCAATTGCCTTATTGCGCCTGTTGAATGCTTTTAATCTTCCATATATTTGTGGTCAGTTAAAGTGAATCTTCCTTGTCCGTGTTCTATCTCCACTCCACATTATCGTCATAGCAGATCGCCCTAAAACGTTTTCGGTTTTCTCTTCATATTTTAAAGTTTTAATCTGATTTGTTCTCCGGTGGACATTGTATGGCATGACTAAAAGTGATTAGTCAGTGAAACTATACTCTCGAGTGTTTGACGGAATAATTTACTGAATCGACATATTTAATAATCTAAATCACATTATATGATATTTCTCTAGTAGTAACCTGTGGAGAAAAACTGTGCTCTATTGTCGTCGTCAGCCGATGATATACACATTTCAAGCTGAGACAATTAACAACAAATGAGTAATTTGATTGTCATAACCGAGATTATGTTTTCAACAGTTAATTTGCATAAAACATTTTATTTCATCAATTGATTTTTCCACTGATGTTTCTTCATTTTTGTCTTTATTTCTTCTCTCTTTTGTTCTGTAACATGATGTGCTATTTGTACAATTTATTCTTTTCTATTGGGATTTTCAGCTCTTTTCAAAAATCTCGCCCTCTTTCAACGAAACATAGTCTTTCTTTTAGGCTATCAAAATGTGTTTTTGACGCTTTGCTAGTTTTATCTCAACACGAATTTACCTGCTGGACAATTGTTGGGATGCCTGTCTCTAATGCTTATTTTATATTCAACGTCTGAGTATTTGAGCGTGCTTTGAAGGCTTCTAATCTAATTTTGTAAGCAAGCTTTGTGTTCTTTTTGCTAGTTGTATCAGAGGTTACATGGTATTTCGCTGAATAGTTCTGTTTTGTTTCCATTTTATTAAAATTTCAAATGATTACGTCTAAGCCTATATGTACAGATGATAATTCAATTTATTTTCTGCTTTAAACACTATACTTCTTATTAGACCGAAGCAGAAAACCTAATAATCTAACGCAGCTTTTAATATGACTTTTATCTTATCCTGATCTCCTAAACATCTTTGCCAATGACGGGTTACATATTTATTTATGGTCCAGTCTAATTGACTGATTATACATATACATACGCACACACATTAACAAACACAGACGCAAACGCACACCCGTACGTATGCATAGAAGAGAGGGGGTGGGCAAAAAGTCTCCCCAAAGTAGACGTCTCTAACCTTTGTTGCACATCCCGTCAAATTTAACGGACATGTTGAAGACATGTCTATCTGCACCTATGTAAGCAGACATGCAATCTTGGGCGTCGTTACATACGTGAATCTGTCTGCCAGTGTGTATATGCACTTATTACTTGCAATGTTTTACACATTTTCACACTTCCAGGACTTTTTTTCCTCACTTTCAGATCATTATATTTTGTATGTTCTGCTCATATTTTACTGTGATTTCAACTGGAATATTCTACCGGTATTCATTAATATTATTCGGAGTATAACTTCCGCATCGTTGTAATTATATATACTTTCCATTTTCATTTTCAGTGCTAAATTTTCTTTCGCCTGCATTTTATAATACTTTCTTTACAACATCATGCCTCATAGGTTGATATTCGTATCTTAGTATATTTCCGGACAGCTGCTTATGATGTAGGGGATAATTCGAGTCTACATCTGTTGTAAATATTTAAGTATTTTGGTCACATTCCCGGTCCATTTTTGTTCATCAGGAATTTTGTGGCAATTTCCGGTTTGTGGATTACAAACGCCCATCCTTCAAAGTGACACCAGCTGCTGCTCCAAAAGAGGTTAGGTGCTGGTGCTTTATATCACACTTGACGCAGAAATTCCTGGTTTTGGTTAGCAGACTTCGGGTTTTAATCCCGATTGCTTGTTGCTCATCTGTTGGTTGCTCAAATGCTGGTTGTGTACTGACCATCAAACAAATGATGGGTAGAGAAAGTACCGATGGTCATGTATGGTTTGTCTTGGTTCTATGCTTCTGGTTCTATGCTTCTTGTCACAAATCCAAACATAGGATATATTTTAAACCATCTCTAAGTACCTGCAGCATTCACCATCAGGTATAGAAGACTTAGTCAAACCGTTAATAGAAATGTTGCTAGGCATAACTTACCCTCGTTTAACAATCCTTGTAGGGGAATATTTTCGTTGAATAAATTTCATGTTTGTATGTTTAGGACTGTCGTAATTAGATCAAGACTCTTTTCCGTAGCACTCATATTCTCTGTGTGTACTTTCATGACGCTAAGAATCTATGTTTTAGATTGGTGCATGTATTCATGTGATCCTCTTATCTACGTTTCGAATTACCTCGATAAAAAATGGCAATCGGGTTAGTGAATGTGTTAATAGCATCACAAAGTGGCTAAATCTTTAGAGTATATCTTTAGGATACTTTATTTTATGGGTTATAAAGCAAAAACGAAATGAGACTTATAGTATTTGGAATTTTAACAAATCGAAAGGAATCTAACATTTATGACTTGGGAATCGAACTGAATAACTTTTTAAAAATCCAACCATATTATAAAGAACTCTTCTCTGAGCCGCCACTCCTCTTGCATCATTGTTTGTTGAACTAAGAGTTGTTCAGAACATCTTGAATTCCTTCATTCTCAGATATGATTACAATGATTCTAGAAGACAAGCTTTGCACACACTAATACTTTATACATTAAATTCGAGTTTGCAATTGGTCGATAGGTTTTCACCAAGTGAGTGGCATTGTTTTTTTTTTGTATCATATTTGATTCTACCAATGTAAACCATGTTGATATGTCTATATTTCCACTGAGTGCTTTCTGGTAAGGGTCAATTCTACGTTTTTGTATTATGTTTGCAAAGTACTTGATGTGAATTCGTGAGTTGAAGCAACTCTCGTTGTGTCTCGGGAGAGTCATTACGCCAATAATAATAACACACGCACTGTTTCAATATCACTCCTTTATTGTTAGTCAATTGGTTAAATATTTAGCCTGATAACTAATCGACAACAGGACTTTAACTAACAAACAACCAATTGATTGTTTAACCAGCATAGTAAAGAAATGTTAGGTTAGATATTTGATTAGATATTTTATCAATTGACTAACCATAAAAAAGTGGTATTGAACCAGCGCATGTGTTATCATTATTGGCGCAATTACCCTCCAAAGGCACAAACAAGTGTCAATGAAATACCTCCAATAGAAGGTTAGCAGTCTTTGTCAACCATCACCAATCAAATCTTTTCCTTTCCCGAAAATTTTCAATCACAATCACAAAAGTAAGACCATAAACACCATATGGTTTTGGTGAAATGCAGATAGAATATTTCGTTTTTGGATTTGGTTTGCAAGATTCTTTATGTGAGTTCGTGTGTTGAAGCATATTCTGTTGTGTCTGGGCAGAGTCATTCTCTTTTAGTGCCTTATAATTTAACACACACACCGGTAAAATTTCCATTCATTTCCTTTTTTATTTTTCTAAAATCTTCGTTACGCTTCGTAACTTTTTCAATATTGAAAAGGTTGCAAGACGCAACGAAAATTTTAGAAAAATAAAGAAGAAAATGAGTGGAAATTTTACCGGTGAGTGTGTTAAATTATAAGGCACTAAAAGAGAAAGACTCTGCCCAGACACATCAGATATAATATTTCTTTTGCATTTCTTCTCACCTGATTGTAATTCATAAATACAATCATACCTTTATTCTATCTGTATCTACCTTTATTCTGTCTGCTGCTCTATTTTGATGGGGTTTTAAACTGACAGCTTATACATCTTACTCAGCTGTTGACTTTTTATATCTGCAAATATTGTTTCTATTTAACTTTTAAACTTTTTATAGGTGAAGTGTGTAGTTGTATATACGAGAGTAATTCTGCCTATATATGGCAAGGTATACATAACGTACAGTCTCCACAGATCAAAGCTCATTCCAAGAGGCATGTAATGAATTTGAAAACAATATACTAGCTAATCATATATTTACTTGTGAATGTATACCATCATTGTGACTTCTATATCTTTGTATTCAGGGACTACTTTTTTATGGATTGCAATGTGTAATATATCGGCCTCGACGTCAAGCTTCATAAGTAGATAATATTATGCATATATTTTTGAACAACTATTTATGGTGTGAGGGATATTTTTGGCATTGATTTTTAAAATCTACAAGGAATACCACATCTAAATGCTTACTCACGTGCATATTATTGCTAGGCATCAAGAATTTAGCTGTAATTTTCGGTTCCTGTATATACGCTAAAAGGACAATTTACCGATTGGTTTGTCTTTAATGTACATGACATATTTATGATGTTGCTACTCGTTAAATTTTTCTGACAATTTACCCATGTATGTCCTTGGTTTTCTACAAGAAAAACTTTTCGAGGACTTGTTTTCAA
>NC_142929.1:4489895-4502395 GCF_046866305.1 Octopus bimaculoides
TGTTTGCTAACATAACATGGCAGTCCTAGTTTAGGACGAATGTTGCTGTAATTTAGCCCCAGGAGACATCATCTCCAGCTGGAGTGGGTGTGCTGAGTGGGGGTGCTAGATTCCTTTGTTCGAAAATATAAGGACACAGATCGTGTCGTATAGCCAGCTGGAGACGATGTCTCCTGGGGCTAAATTACAGCAACATTCATCCTAAACCAGGACTGCCATGTTATGTTGGCAAACAATCTTTACTCCAAAGTACTGTTGCTGAATATCTCTCGTGGTGAGATTTACAAATAGTAATTTTCTGTCACAACTTTTGTCATGATTGGAAAATTAGTAAGTCCTAAATTTAAACCCAATAAACGCAATTGATGCAGTATTTCAATAAAATAGCTATCTATGCATCATACCTAAGGTATACATACTATTTATAGGCAGGTCACTGCTGTATTTTTCTAGAGATAAGATCGCTTTTGTATCTTTTGTCTTTTATCTACTACTTGTTTCAGTCATTTGACTACGGCCATGCTGGGGCACCGCCGCGAATAATTTTTAGTTGAATTAAACGACCGCCGATACTTATATTCTTCAAAGCCTGGTATTTATTATATCGGCCTCCTTTGCCGAACCGCTGTATTACGGGAACGTAAACACACATGCAAACATAGGTTGTCAAGCGGTGGTGGGGTACAAATACAGGCATACAAACACACACACACTCACACACACAGAGTTAGATAGATAGATAGATAGATAGATAGATAGATAGATAGATAGATAGATAGATAAATAAATGGATACACGAAGGGCTTCTTTCAGTTTCCGTCAACCAAATCCATTCACAAGGCTTTGGTTGGTCCGAGGCTATAGTAGAAGACACTTGCCCAAGGTGCCACGCAGTGGGACTGAACCAAGAACTCTGTTGGGAAGCAACCTTCTTCCCACACAGCCACGCCTGTGCTCTTATGGATTTTCTGTGTTCAAAAACAATAAATAGAAAAAGAGGAAAACTCATCCCGCAGGGGCTGGTATGTTACCCCAGGGGTAAATATTGCATTAACTGGCCGATCAACACTGTGCATGCCTCAACTATTATAGACACAAGGCTATTTTACAAAACTTTAACGTTTTAAGTTAATATCAGAATAGATACTTACAAGTATATCGGATAATTTGACACAGAGTCATTTAAAAGTTCATTGACCAGAAAAACTGTTTTCGTCTTATCATTGAAATTATAAGATCGACGAGCCAAAGCGAGAGACTTTAAGTGATCACTTGAGCTGCTTCTGCCAAATATTTTTTTAACTTCACAGTCCATTGCATAATGATGGTTTTGATACACTAATGTCTGAATAAAAGAGGGAATGGTTTTAAGGCTAGGACCGCCTAAATCTTAAGTTTGCTAATCGATAGTGCTAATCAATAGAAACAACATCAACAAAAGAACACATGCGATTACAGACTGATCATTTCCCAAGTTCACAGATAAAAAGCAATTAAAGATTAAACAATTCTCCATCATATTTGTTATAAAGTTTATGCATGATGTGCATCGCCCATCTAATTTCCTCCCCAGAAACTCTCATCTATTTCTAGAAGTATTCATTAATTATGACTGTACTAACTTCATTGCTTTTCATCAAATTAGTAGCGTTCTACAGAGCCACACCATAGAAAATAGAGCGTCATGTTGGAATTCGTAGCCGTTCGTTTATAAACTGTTCAGTAGTTATAAAGTCACGTGACTTGGGCGAGAATGTTAAGACATACTTCTATAAATGTCAATATAATATGGATGATATTAGACATATTAACTGTTGCAATAATTCATGTGATAACGATGATTCTCGAAGAATAACCTGACTTATAAACGAGCTATGGTAACGACTACATGAGTTTGAGGTGTGGTTAATACGATTTACGTTACAAATTAGCCTCAAGACAAATACACGGCGCGACAATAGGATTCTTTTATTGCATCTGTGATTCTTTCGAAAATGCTTTAGAGAAATTTAACAGGAAGATTCAGTGAAATTTTCTAAAAAATATGTAGTCACCCACCTAAATACATAAAACTATTTAGCTAGTCTAACATTGGGTTCGAGTTGCCGTTGGATGGCAAAAACTTAACCCATTTAGTTTAAAAACTGGAGTTAAGCAAGGATGTATACTGGTTTATGGACTGTTTATCTTCTACAACTATGTTATTACACTGTTACGCATAAGGTTAACATAGAGAAGGTGTCTCTATCAATTTCCGACTCAATGTGAAGTTTTTCAATATAGGAAGGTCAAAGGCTACCAGGGAGCTTAAATCTAAGCAGATCATTGAGCTACAAATGCCGATGTCTCTGCCGTGGTAGCTCACACTTTGGAAGCCATACAGGCCGTCAGTACAGAAGCTATTACATTTCTGATATAGGAAGCCTAATTGCTAATGTTCAAAAAACCGAGGTCATCTGTCGATAGGTCCCTGCGTCTCTATCTATCCTGCCTTTCAGATACCGAGGCAGCATCATTTCCAAAGAGTGTACACTGTAAGAAGAGGAATCGTATCTCCTTCACACAGGCCTCTATAAGCCTTTGAGTGCGCAGCTTTTGAGTCTTTCTAAACAAACACCTCATCAGTCACATTAAAGTCCTCGTCTAATGATCAGTTTGTGTTTTCTACTCTTCCGTATGAGTGAGAGACATGGTCCAAATACAGTCAATACCTTAAGACCTATAACATTATTTGTTTTCAGATCTTTTCCGTCACGAGATATAATTATTTAAGCAGAAGCCAACAGAAGCAGCACTGGATCCACAGTATACAGACATCACATGAGATGGTTCTGACATGTAGTGCGCATGACGGAATTGCATCAATCCTATAAAATACCCTACCTTCTTCTACACCATTATGAATGCTCAATAGGAGAATTAAAGTAACTATTCAAAGAGAAATTAAAGATCATTTGAAGAGGAACAGCATCAATCCTTTAAGGGGAGAACATACTGTTTTACATGGCTCACTTTGGCGGTTCTATATTAGGAAGGAGCATGGAGTAATAGACAATAAACGCAATTGGTACTAACAAAGAGAGATAGAAAGAAAATGCTTGCACGTGGAGTTACACAAAATACCTCTCCTCAAAAAACAAACAATAAATGATAAACAAAAACAACAAAGACATTAATTTACCCTGTTCTGTTCGAAGCTGTACATTATAATTCTCATAAATGAAAGAGAAGACAGTCATTATTTTATTGGTTGGACAAGTATAATGAAGCGATATATGTTAAAGTTATCAACGGGTCGCCTAAATTTATGAGATTTAATTCTACCTTTAGAAAGAGTGAGATTGCTTAGAGAAACGGTTCCTTTAATCAATATAATTATTGATGTTGACATACTTAATATAGAAAGCCAGAACATTTTTAATAAATTAAAATGATACCAGTAATGAAGAAGAAAAAAATCATTACATAAATGATTATTCGTGGTAGAGAGAGACAAGTAAAGCACTCTGAAATTTAAATGAATTAAAATTGATTAAAGAATGAATATGTTCCTGTAATGTGGAATGTGTCTGGGTTTTGACAAGTACTGTGACAACTCTGGAAATTTCGGTCACTAAGTGGCATAAATTTGAACTAAGCTTATACGGGAAATATGTTCCACGTGTTTCTTGATTTAAATTTGAGTTCCAATTCTGTCAAAATCAATAGACACTTTAAAGTTATCTCGACGGATTTTCTATAGAATTTAGAGTCAACACTGAAAGTTACGAAGTTTCATATAGGAATACATCGATGTAAACAATGCGATCGAAGATAGAAAAATAAACAATCGATATGTATACATACGTGAAGAGTTCTTGCTCCTTGTTTAGCACCGCATCCGCGAAATACGGTGTCTCTGAGGCCTAATCAAGTTTTACACTGTCGCAATGTGTCACATATTTGTAAATATATTTGGAAGTAATTTCTTTCATGAACGGGTGGAATATATTCGTTTGAATCAATCCGGTACATATCTGGCACGTAATTTTCTGATCTGTACAAATTGGAGGAAGAATAAATCCGCTGGACTTGTAGCAAAAACCTAGAGAGATGAAATTAAATACAGTAAGATATTTAATCCGACACTCTATTGTACCTGTCACCGAAGAAAACTTTACAAAGTTAGCAGTCATGGTGAAAAGAGAGAGAGAGTAATATAAAACAATAAAGGATTCTGGAATCTTCTGTTACGTGTTTAACATAGCATCTTCATATTAAACCAATCAAACTCGCTTTTCTGATAGAAATATTATTAACTCTGCTGACCAAGTTATCTTAATGAGACAGAAGTCAGTTAAACCCATTTTCAATGTTTTTTGTTTTCGGTGTTGTCTGTTGCATAGGATAAAGAGAATACATTATGGCTGGTACCTCAAACAACTATTAGAAAACAGACAATAACTGCTAATGTCTTCCAGGATATTTCTTTACTTAGAAATATTCGGAATTGCTTCTCCGATAAAGAAAAAAAAGAAACCGACGGAAAAGCGGAAATCTAGCACTTCTCAATTATCAATAAAATCTGTGATAGAGAATCAAAGAAAAGGGGAAAATACGTGTATATCAGAGACTATTTTTTTTTCTGAGAGAGGATCGGGTATAAAACCTCGTTATTATGGCGTGTTTAAGAGATAATTTTTAATTTAGTTTTCTTTCAGAGGACAGATTCTATCAAAGCCAAACGTATTTATCTCAATATGACTCGGGAAATATATTTCTTCTTCTTCTTCTTCTTCTTCTTCTTCTTCTTCTTCTTCTTCTTCTTCTTCTTCTTCTTCTTCTTCTTCTTCTTCTTCTTCTTCTTCTTCTTCTTCTCCCCATCATCATCATCATCATCATCATCATCATCATCATCATCATCCTCCTCATCACCATCATCATCGTTCTGCCTGTGGACGCTTTCATTGATGTATCAGATGGTTGTGAGCTGTTGTCAGATTTGCGCTCAGTCCTTCACAATCTTGAGACAAAGGCACGCTGTGATTCGTCTCCATTGATACCTGCCACTGTGCAACATAGACGTTTCAGAGAGAGAGAGAGAGAGAGTGTGTGTGAGAGAGAGAGTGTGTGTGTGAGAGAGAGAGAGTGTGTGTGTGAGAGAGAGAGAGATTGAGAGAGTTCAGTACTTTATAAATCCCAGAAGGATGAACGTTAAGGTCAACCTCAAAGTCATTTGAATTTAGAGCGCAGTGAATCGAAAAACTACCGCAAGGTATTTTACCCGAGATTTTCTTGATTCCACTCTGTTTTAATTACAGTCAAGTTTTTTTTCTTCTCAATATGATGTCTGTCGCTGCACAGTATTATTTTACAAGAATATTAATTTGGAATATCCGATCAATGGTTAATGGCTGATATTTTCCCGTCTTTTATACAAATCGTACATAACGTAAATTCCCAGAGAAAGAAATACTCCAATAACAATATTTTAGAATTGGTATGGATTTTAAGAATAACAACAACAATGACAACAACAGCAGCAACAACAACAGCACCACCACCACCACCACCAACAACAACAACAACAACAACAAAAGCAATAAAAAATATCCTCTCGATATACTAAAATCATTTCAACTCAGATAATTACAAACCTATGAATATCTATGATCCGGTGACATTTATTGAACCCATGAGGAATTATTTCGTTTGAAACAATCAATAACATTGTTAATTTTCCTGACTAGCTACTTCGATGTTTCATGAAGGCCTAAAGAAGCTGTATCAATGGTGACATCTCAGTATTGTCTCATTCAGTTTTTCTTTATTATCCAAACCGTTTCATTTCTTAAAAAAAAAAAGAATCAGTGATTTTTACCAATGAGAATGTTAGCAGTTAAAATTGTGGCTGGGTGACCTGATGGTTTTTTCCCCAACTATATTACTTTAATATCATCGGGTGAGCAAAGTCGGCCAGCTGGCAGAAACGTTAGCACGCCGGGCGAAATGCTTAGCGGTATTTCGTCTTCCGCTACTTTCTGAGTTCAAATTCGGCCGCGGTCGACTTTGCCTTTCATCCTTTCGGGGTCGATTAAATAAATACCATTTATGCACTGGGGTCGATGTAATCGACATAATCCGTTTGTCTGTTCTTGTTTGTCCCCTCTGTGTAGCCCCTTGTGGGCAGTAAAGAAATAAGAAACGTTAGCATGCCGAGCAAATGCAACTAGATCGCTATTAAATTACATCGTATTGTCTTAGAAAACAGGCAACATTAGATGTTGCAGCCTTGAGTAGTCAAATGTGATAATCCAGATTGGAAAGTCTTTGATCATGGTTCCACTTGGTCGTTATTGACAAAAGTGCTGTTTAGAAAAAGTTACCTCAACAATTTCTTTTTTAACACGTTTGCATTTAATGTCGGCCTTAGTTTTATTGATAAAGAAATTTAGTTTTGACGATACTTTAGCACATATTGCAGTTCGTTCGGTAAGTTTCATTGCGTAGATTTCTCTTCGCTCCATGTTCAAATTTCACCAAACACCACAACTTTTATTATCTTTCATTCATCAGGAAAAGCGGAGCTCATAACTCTTTCGATACTGTTGGTAAGGAGGGAGAAATGTTTGAGGATCTTACTGCAGAATGAACATTGGTAAAGTGATCCGAGATGCCTGGTGCTGATATAAAACTTGTTGATTAAGATAAGTCTACCATCCTGATAGACTGGCGGGATTTGCATTCAGGACGTAAAGTGCCGAGACAAATATTACAGGACATCCGATCCGCTGTCCTTACATAATCTAACGCCTTGGATTGGTAGCTTTTTATCGATCCAGACATGTTGAAAGGCAAAGTCAATCTCGGCGATATTTGAATTCAGAGCACTGAGAATCGGGGATAAATATCAGTTCTAAACTTTGGTACAAATCTACCAATTTTGGTGTGTGTGTGTGTGGGGGGGGGGGGCGTAAGTCGATTACCTTGATGCCCAGTACTCAGTTGGTACTTATTCTATCGATCCCGAGAGGATAAAAGCAAAGTCTAACTTAGAACGTTGAGGCAGACGAAATACCGCTAAGCGTGCTAAAGATTCTGCAAGCTCGTTGCCTTGAATGTCTGGGATAAATACTACGAGGTTTTTTATTTGACGATCTTATTCGTCTCACGGCGATCGATAAAGTGGACATGGAATATATCACTCTTGGAAAGTTTTAGTTGATCATAGTTCTTAGCTACGCATGTATAGAAGCATTACATAAAGAACCAATGATCCTGTCTGATGGGTAGTTGAGCTTATAAAAATATATGATAGAGAGATCTTCCCATGGCAGTGGAAGATGTAACTTTTTGATAAACTGATTAAAAAGAAAACGTGATGGTCATGGCTTGAATATATTCGCTCTGTTCGAACAAAGTTTGATTACAAACAACAGCAACAACAACTACAATAGTAAGTTATTTTTCTAAAGACAAAAGTTCTATTTCCATTATTAGAAATAGGAAAAAAAAGTACAGAATTGGAATTAGATTTCCTCTTGAGAATGATCGTTGATTCCTGTTCTTACTGATTATATAAGCAGAATGTTTCTTTGTACGTTATTCATTGAAAACGAATTTTGATTTAATTGAAAATTTAAGAAAAGAATGAATTTCATTCAATGTTTTCTACTATGTTCAATGAAGTATCAACATTTATTATTTTATTTCATCTTCATTTTACTGGTTTATACCTTCACAGTACTCCTTCTGACTTGGTCGAACATATGATGGTACTTTTGTCTGATCTATATTCTTTAGGATAAGAATTATCTAACTTCTAACTTGCTGAACGATTAATTTTGTTAGTATTTATTTCTATTTCGATATTACATCAATTGGTTTTAGGATGATCCGGATTTTCAATATAGATGCTTTGTTTTATTCTGTATACACTTGAAAGTAGTTTAGAAGCTAGATATTAACTGAATAAATATTACACTTTATCATATTTACTGTGCAACATTGCCTCCTTATCGATATCAAGATGTACGAAATCCATTGAAATTTCTAAGAAAGAGTAAAGGACGTAATATTAGCATGGTGTACAAATTTTACAGATAAAACACTGCAATCAGTGTAGCTTATTGTTATTACTTCATTGATTATTTCAGTAGATTTCAATAGCTAACTCTCTATATTGAAATGCTGGCTGTACATAACAAAATACTAACTTTGCCGGTGGCGTCAACAAGAAGGGAAAATAATACCGCCACGCAAACAGTCTGCAGATGGAGTGCTCTGCAAATATGTAAAAACAAAGAGATAGAGCGAAGTCAAATAACATAAAATTTTTCCCACATAAAACATACATATTCACATATAAAGATAAATGTTGATTTATCCGATGCATTACTACCGTTAGATGAGCGACAGACTTGCTTTTATATGATTTTGATCAGATTTATCCACCAATAGGTCAGCTCTATTGACTTTAAAAAATAAGGCGTATGAGACGGAGTTTTAGACTTCCTTCAAAGTCTATGCAGTTAAACAGCGTCTAGGAAACTGAATTTAAACTGAAAGCATACCGCTTATATATACGCACACGCATACACACACACACACACGTTGGCACACACACAGACATACACACACATACACGCACACACGCACATACACTATATGTATGTATGTGTGTGTGCGTGTGTGTGGATGCATATGTCTATGTAAATATATATGTTTGTGCGAATGATTACCCTGTTGGTGCGCATCTTAAAACAGAGGTACCCCAACGGTTAGAAAAGATCTGCAAATCTGATTTATATATCGGTTACAGATAATCCATAACAAGTGTGTCTGACAAACGTCATGATGTCACGGTGTCCTATTTTCCTGTCTATAACGCCGAGATCCCGTTTCTATTTAAAAGAAATCATTATATACACTTGTGAACTTAACCCTATAAGAGGTTTGTCTTTATATATATTCAATATTGCACCATTGTCGCCTGGCAAGCATTAGGCATACTCTATTGAAATTCGAAACTTTCATAGTAGGGATTTATAGAAAAACTGTCTTCTGGAGTCAATGACGAAATGCCCTGTGTAATTTCAAGGATTTGTCCAATACAAACTATAACTAAACTGAGTCACAAAGTTTATTTGCAAATAATTCTTTTAAAAATGTATTTTTGAATTCTCTTTCCAGTTTGTATTAATTCATCGAATTAAGTTTTCAATCATGTATATTGTAATCTTAGCTGCAAAAAATTATTAAGGTATTTCAAGCGACAATAATCCTTTCTACTATAGGGACAAATCTTGAAAGTTTGGGTGTGTGTGTGTGAGGGGATAAATCGTTTACATCGATCCCCCAATGTTCCACTGGTAACTAAGCCATCGACCTCGAAAGGTGAAGGCAAAATCAACCTCGGCGGAATTTAAACTCAGAACGTAGAAACGCTTGAAATACTGCTAAAAGTGTTGCCCGGCGTGCTAATGATTCTGCCATCTCGCTGTCTTATTTCAAGCGACAAGAATAGTGAACAATAATAATTCCTTACATTGGCATAAAGCTGTACATGTTAGGAAAATGGTGAGTAAGACCGACCACACTTCTTGCCAAGTCTCTCAAAGACAAGAAGGTAAAATGGGTGTTAAGGGAACTGAACTCAGATTGCGAAGAGACGTTACGATTCTCTTAATCCCTCGTTCGTAACAGACATCATTAATCTCTGTATTGCCCACAGGGGGCTAAACATAGAGGGGACAAACAAAGACAGACAAAGGGATTAAGTCGATTATATCAACCCCAGTACGTAACTGATACTTATTTATTCGACCCTGAAAGGATGAAAGGCAAAGTCGACCTCGGCGGAATTTGAACTCAGAACGTAAAGACAGTGTAACAGACATTATTACACTTACTATGTTTTGATTTCTAACTATTGGAGTAAAAACTGTAAATGGGTTAATCAACTAATCACCTTGCTGGTATTATTTTATCGATCGTAGTTGCAGGTAATGGAGAAAGTAAAATCGACATTAGTGTGCTGAGACTTCGGACTAAACGAACACAAACACATACACACACACATATAATAAGGGCATAGAAAAAATTCTAGCCGATATGCTGAAAATAGACGCTAAATCGTCCCACCCCTTAAAAAAATCCTCACAAAGTTACACACGTGCTGAAATCGGTGGAGCAAGCTAACAGAAATTAATAACAATATGGATAGCTCTGGATTGATCAAATTCCGGATTTGCCCAATGGTTTTTCCTCGTCAGCAGAGCATACTTATAGGAAATAAATGAGATATACATATGCACAGGAAAGCAAACGCAAAGACATAACTAAATATAAATACCACAGATACATCCAACAGCGAATTTCGTAGCTTCCCTCAGCACATGTGTATTGGATCATAGTAGCACATAAGTGGTTATGCCGAAGTGAATAAAAATCTTTCAATCATAATATTAGGTCGTTAAGTATGAAATTTGTAGAAAAGAAAAATAAGTTTGCTAATGTTTTATAAATACAAGGAATAGTTTTATTAATCAAAGTATGCACCATATTGTCAATATAATTTTGCCATTTCAGCGGTATCTTGTCCAGGCCGGAACTGTAAAGTTTGTCAACCTAGAGTCAATAAAATCTTGGAAGGCCTGTTTTACAGCGTCGTCGAATTTAATTTTTTTCCTATCAAAAAGTTATCCAAAGAAATGGTAGTCAGTGGGAGCAAGAATAAGTGAGTATGGTGGATGATGGAGAACTTCCAACTCCAACTTCTCTAGTTTCGCCAATGTGTGGTCTGGCGTTGTCTTGCAATAAAATAGGAGTGGATCTGTTGACTAATCTACGATGTTTTTTTTCGTAAGTTTCTGCATAATTTGGTCCAGTTGTCTGCAGTATACTTCGGCCGTGATTGAAGAGTCAGGTTTAATGAAATCATAATGGATCACACCTGTGCCAGACCACCGAACACACACCATCAGCTTGTTTTGATGAATTTTGTTTTTTGGACTCTGATTTGGTGGCTCGTCTTTGTCTAACCATTGTGCTGAACGTTGAATTCATGTGGAACCCACTTATCCAACTTTTTCACTTGACCGATTTGAACTAGGTGAGTCAATATTGCTTGCTAACACCAAACAACAACGATAATTCACGGGCGCTTTGAGATGGATGTGACTCGATGGCTGCTTTCAGTTCGTCATTATCCACCTTTGTTTCTGGTCGACCGCTTTGCTCATTTGTGAGGTCAAAGAAACCAGAACAAAATTCTGCAAATTCTGCAACAATATTGAAGACATTAGTAAAATTCTATTCAAGTGTCCAAATACTTTGAAAGGAATATAGTTGATTTAGCTGACACCTATTTATGTCTAATACCAATTTAATCTTGTTTTGCTTTGTCCATTGGTCTTGCTAATCTTTCATAATTACATATTGTCAACTTAAAAGCAACAACATTTATACTCATTAATGTGAATAACAAAACGTAAAGGAAAAAACGATATGTTTCAAAAGTTGACGTGTATCAAATTAAAAGGGAGAGTTGTTTAGTAAAACAATTATTTTGACACTGAACAGATTACTGAAAGTAATTTCGTTAATCTACATATTTGACACTCAGGAAAAATTAATTTTGTAACACTGATTGTTACGGAAAGCATTGGGAAAGAAATTTATAGATTAAAACGTCACAACCGGAAGCAATAAAGAGCCGAATGTTTTAATTGCCAGGATTAATTTAAAGCTATTATTATGCGCTATGAGCAATTTCCTCTAATTTACATATTTGCAATGATCATTCATAAATCACAAAGACAATTATTTAAGAAAGTTGATGTGATAATTAAAGCAGTTTATGTTATATTTGTTGAGGCCTTGCATATACAAGAGTACAAAGTCATCGCATTGTAAAAATCTTGTGACACGATATCACCAAAATATTGGAGAATCTAGATAATTGTTTCAAGTAAATATGTGTTGTATTATTCTTCTGACGTTTGAGATCGGCTTTTCAGTTTCATCTCACCACTAGAAGCTTCCAGATAATTTTTTTGCAATGAAAAGCTTTCAATCCCGGTAATTAAAACATTTAGTAAAGCAATGACAACTTCCGTCATAGTATATATACATATACATACATACATACATACATACATACATACATACATACATATATATATATATATATATATATATATATATATATATATATATATATATATATATATAAATGCGAGGAGGTACCCAAAAGAAACCGGAATTTTGCAATATTATTTTATTCACTTAGTTTTACATGTTTACACTTTTATCGCCTTCAAAGTGTTCTCTATTTGAAGCGATGCATCGGTCCAGACGCCTTTTCTACTGTTCGAAGCAGTGCTGGGCCTTCTGTGAAATGATGCTTTTTAACTCCATCATCGTTTCTTTATTCACCTCTTCGACATCTGCAAATTCCGTAGGACCAGTTTTCGTCACCAGTGAGGACTTTCGAAAAAAGGTCCGAATCGACTTCCAAC
>NC_142929.1:4509895-4629895 GCF_046866305.1 Octopus bimaculoides
TACATATGATATACGTATGTCGTATCATATATTGTATAACTACTTTATCATCGTTTTATGCTCAAACGCTATTGGTGAATCGATTATGTCAATACAAACACTCTAAATTTTGGCTTCCGGATTATTTTGCGTTAATATAATACGCAAATTAATAAGAAATCGTGATCAGTATCTCATTTATAACAATTCCTAATCTCCAGAGGCTCTCTTCTGACCCAAAGTATTCTAGTTATTTATTTTAAGATTCAAGTGTAGAAACCTTTTGATCATTCTTGTAAAGATTTCGATGTTTTGGCAACAAACGATCAGTTATTTACATACTTACAGCTTATTATATGTATATAAACAAGTTTAGTCTTTGCCGTTAAGGTTATAATGTCATTAAATCCGAAACAAACAGCAGGAGATCGGAAATATTGAATCCAAGGCAATGTTTTTAGTAGATTCAAAATCGTGACAATTCCGTTCATGATCAACTACTGCTATAAACATGAAGATTGATCGAAAAGGTTATTTAAAGATCGTTAAAAATATTCATATCCGTAGATTTGCCAACACAGTATACAATAATATATTATTAATCTCTAGATCTTAAATCTTACATATTTTCTGAAGTTAATTTCGATTTGGTCGCCCCCTTGTTTTCTTGAAATATTTTGCTTTGAGCTTTATAAATCTTACACTACAGCAAAATTTCTTTAGATTTTCTTACCTGTTACGATATATATCATGTTTCCATCAACAACTTTTTCATATTATCAGAACATGACGGGGTACGTTCATATCGACGTCAACATTGCGGTTTGTTTCTGACAAGAGAAATTAATTCTACAGCTCCACTAACGTAACTTGGTGGAAGAATATTAGACGCTGTACGGTTGCATCCTACGTACGAATGATTTATCTTGGATCAGTTTGAAGCCACTGAATTCAAAACTGACTGCCTTATCAGCCATCAGCAATATGGACTCCAGTAACTGGCAAATATATTTTCCATTTTAATGTAAATATAATGAACTACTTTTCATGGAAAAGATGCTTACCCCTATGATAGTTAAAGCTGATGTCTGTGATTGCGATAATTGAATTCTAGGTTCGAAGATTTGATATGCAGTTGATTGTTTCAAGTTCGAAGTAAATAAAAGTAGAGTCTTATTGTTAATGTTCTTGGCTGACACTATTATCATATACTGATATCATATAACTAACTCATTCAATTATTTCAGAAATTGGTTTTATAAATGGTGAAAACAAATCAGCAATTATCACCATTAAACTGCGATTTACGCCAATTCCGAATTCTACCCTCACTTTTATGCTGAATAAACAATATTCTATTTCAATAAGGCGGCTAGCTGGTAGAAACGTTAGCATGCCGGGCGAAATGCTTAGCAGTATTTCGTCCGTCTTTACGTTCTGAGTTCAAATTTCGTCGAAGTCGACTTTGCCTTTCATCCTTCCGGGGTCGATAAATTAAGTACCACCTACGCACTGGGGTCGATGTAATCGACTTAATCCCTTTGCCTGTCCTTGTTTGTCCCCTCTATGTTTAGCCCCTTGTGGGCAATAAAGAAATAAGAAACGTTAGCACGCTGGGCGAAATGCTGAGCGGTATTTCGTCTGTCTTTACTTTCTGAGTTCAAATTCCGCCGAGGTCGACTTTGCCTTTCAACCTTCCGGGATGGATTAAATAAGTACCAGTTGCGTACTGGGTCGATCTAATCGACTGGCCCCCTCCCCCAAAATTTTGGACCTTGTGCTTAGAGTAGAAAAGAATATTCTATTCCAATATATGCTTCCTAAGTTCATTAACGAAAAACATGTTTATTTTATTCAACAAGAAGAATGATACTAATAAGAGAGTCATCGCCTTCTTATTGCCATCTTGTTAGCACTTCTATGTTAAAAAAAAAACGCGTTTGAGAACCCGAATTCAGCACCGTTAAGGAGACTGTCGCCAAGTAGGTAATATTCTCATTGCATACAGAAATGTTTTGTTTTACTCTAAGGTACATTATACCTAGGCGGGATAATCTATTGAAATTTTATATTTTCAGTATGAACAGTTTCATTATCCGGATACAGACCCACTGCGTGGCACCTTGGGCAAGTGTCTTCTACTATAGCTCCGGGCTGATCAAAGTTTTTGTCACTGAATTTGATAGACGAACTGAAAGGAGCCCGCCCGTCGTATATATGCACGCACGCACACACACATACACACACACACACACACACACACACACATACATACATACATACATGTGTGTGTGTGTGTCTCTGTCTGTGTTTGCCCTCCACTTCTTGACATCCAGTGTTGGCATGTTTACGTCCCTGTTACTTAGCGATTCAATAAACGAAGTAGATAGACTAAGTACCAGGCTTAAAAAGAAAATAAGTACCGGGGTCAATTTGTTTGACTAAAATTCTTGAAGACAATGTCCCAGTATGGCCGCAATCTAATGACTGAAACAAGTAAAAAAATTAAGAAACCCCAAAATAGCATAAGTCGATTGACGTGAAGGACACATATTACGACAAAAGCGTAAATATCTTTATTGTAGTTATTGTTTATCTGCAAGACAACCCTGATTTCGAAGTTCTTTATGATGAAAAATATTGCATATGTGACAATACTATATTTTTCCAGGACCATATTATCCAATGCACTATTTCGTAAGACGGTAGGGTGAGATTTTGGGGAGTTCTACTCCTTCTAGCAGGGTGAAGGAGCACATAGAAACTCATAAGGTGGCGAGCTGGCAGAATCGTTAGCACGCCGTGCGAAATGCTTAGCGGTATTTCGTCTGCCGTTACGTTCTGAGTTCAAATTCCTCCGAAGTCGACTTTGCCTTTCATCCTTTCGGGGTCGATAAATTAAGTACCAGTTACGCACTGGGGTCGATCTAATCGACTTAATCTCTTTGTCTGTCCTTGTTTGTCCCTTCTATGTTTAACCCCTCGTGGGCAATAAAGAAGTAAGAAACTCCTTCAGTTGGTCAAGCTATGAGCATAACAGTACAAAAGTGTGTGCAGTTGGGATACATTTCGATGGTAAATCATCACTTTTACTCAAAGATACTTTTGTCACTTATCTTATATTTTATCAACGTGGTTCTAATAATTCTTTCTACTAAAAGTGCAAAGCCTGAAATTTTAGGGCGGTGGGGTTAAGTCGATTACCTCGGCGGAATTTGAACTCAGAACGTAGCGACGGTCGAAATACCGCTAAGAATTTCGTCCAGCGTGCTAACGATTCTGCCACCTCGCTGCCTTAGTGTGGTTCTAATAATGCCACTTTCGACGGATTCAGTCAGTAAGTATACTAGGACAAAAAACATCTCTTCAGTATCGAGGGTATGAAACTAAAACGAAGCCATTTGCTACAAAGAACCTTTCTAAAAACTGTGTATTCATCTTCTATGTAATTTCATATCATCTACAGTCGATTTCTCTCGAACTGAATCAAAACTAATGTTCTCAAGCAATAAGAATAATAAAGTGAATCGTTTCCATTATATTCTAGTATTTACTGTGTCAATCCAAACAGATGAAGGCTAAGTTACACCCGATTTTGAATTCAGTGGGTAGAAAAGCAAGACTTAATTCCAAACGAATTTAACTTACTGTTCCCTTTAGCTCTGATATCAATATTGTACGGAAATAAAAAAGGAAATTATTAACTCAAGGATAATATATACACAAAGTATAATTTCCTTCTAAGTCATCTTTGAAAGCTTTTAGATAAATTGTTCCGTACACATCTGTATGACCAAATTGCATTCCATTTATAGAATATCAGTTACAGAATACCAGCTTCTATCACTTGCTGTGAGAAAAGCCATTAATTTCGTTACAGTGATAGAAAGCTGATAAAATAAAGTTTTATTTCACATACTTAAACATTTATATACAATAATTATTAAATTCTTTGTGGTTTAATCCATAAACCACCTGATCTGCAAACTACGTTTAGAGCTTTCCTACATTTTCTTGATGGTTAAATCTAATCCGTGCAGGCTCGACCGCTTGATTGTGTCTCGCGTGCATCAATCCCAACACATTGCACGTAAAATGTAGAGCAGTATTAACGCATTTCTCTCAATAATACTTGTAAAACAAGGTAGGTTGCATGATAAACATCAATTTATGAAGGAATATCATATGAACGCTTAAGACTATTGTTATTATCTTCAATTTTCTATTGAATAATACCTATTCGAGTTGGTGCACAACAGCGCGCTTACGCACGCTTTCCAATTAAAAAGATCAGGTTCTAATTTCCGCATTCTTCTCACGTGACAAGATGAAAGACGCTAACTCATCGTTAAATGCAATTTTTCAAACAAATACCGGTGTTGACGAACGTGTATGCTTCCCCACAAACCCGCATAACTGCATCCATAGATATATATTTATATATATAAATGCATGTTTATATAAGTATTATATGCATTTAAAGATGCTTTTTAGATATGTAAATACAGATGTTATATAAATCTTCACAAATATTCATTGCTGCTATACTAACATACAGCGAGAAGTCTATGTGCGTGAGTATCTACAAGTAGGTATACATATATTATAGCCTTTAAGTTGTCTCTAGAGATTTTCTATAGAAATTAGAACCAGCATCAGTGCCGGATTAACCATTAACCCATTAAGTCCCACTGTCCTATAAATAGGACACTAAATGAGAACCTTAAATAAGCTATATCACATTGTCTCAGTGTCCTATTTATAGGACACCGAGTATTTCCATTTCTACTTGAAGTAAAGGAGTTTTAATAATTATTTTTTCCTTTTAACCTATTTTCTATTATCTGTAAAACTTTAAAAGTAATATTCAGAAATTTAAGTACTCTGGGACTTAATGGGTTAAGCAAAATAAGCACGTGCTTAGGGAATCAAAGCAAGGGGCGGCACAGATATGGTAAATTGTTTACGGCACAAAAGAAATCACTTGAAACTTTCTAAAATAATATATGGATTGGTTTACAGGATGGGAAATATAATTTGTGATAGTGAGGATCTGATCAAATATTTTGCAGTTACAAAAAGTAAGAGAAAACTTTTCAAATGTAAAGAAAAGTAAAAGTATTGAAAGAGAAACATTATTTTCTTTCTGTTAGTTTTGTTTCATTTTGAAAAACAAAAAAAACTTATTTTGTACTTTATTATTGTTTATATATATATATATATATATATATATATATATATATATATACATATATATATATATATATATATATATATATATATATATATATATATATATATATATATATATATATATATATATATATATATATATATATATATATATATATATATATATATATATATATATATATATATATATATATATATATATATATATATATATATATATATGTATATACAGGCGTAGGGGTGGCTGCGTGGTAAGTAACTTGCTTACCAACCACATGGTTACGGGTTCAGTCCCACTGCGTGGCACCTTGGGCAAGTGTCTTCTACTATAGTCTCAGACAGACCAAAGCCTTGTGAGTGGATTTGGTTGACGGAAACTGAAAGAAGCCCGTAGTATATATATACACCCCCCCCCCATGTATATATATATATATATATATATATATATATATATATATATATATATACATACATACATATTTACATATGTGTGTGTGTGTTTATGTGTATTTGTGTGGGCTTTACTCATAAATGGTACTTGTTGACTACTCTTAATGAATGAAAGGAACGTGAACTCGTGTAAAAAATAGGTGTGGCTTGGTAAATATCCTAAAGATATGCAGTGAGAGAATAGTTTCTGTGCTGGAAGCATCGTGCAAAAAAAAAAAATACTTGAGTATGTCGGATATGAGATTTTGATATAATCTACAACCTTGATTTTTTTCAGTAACCTAGGATCAATACTCTGCAGTAATACTAGAAACTAACGTCTGCCCCCCCCCCCCAAAGCATGGAATAAAAAATATAAAAGTTGTTTGGTTAAAGTTATTATCAGGCTTCTAGTAATATCCTAGTACATGTGGGCGGCGAGGTGGCAGAATCGTTAGCACGCCGGGCGAAATGCTCAGCTATATTTCGTCTGCCGTTATGTTCTGAGTTCAAATTCCGCCGAGGTCGACTTTGCCTTTCATCCTTTCGGCGTCAATTAAATAAGTACCAGTTTCGCACTGGGGTCGATGTAATCGACTTAGTCTCGTTGTCTGTACTTGTTTGTCTCCTCTGTGTTTAGCCTACTGTGGGCAATAAAGAAATCAATATTCTTATATTGGTTTGTCCGGAAAGTTCATGCCGATTTATAGTAGCTTACCTTTCGACTTATTTGCCATGAAACCACCTCAATTCTGGGAAGAGGGTATTTTCAAGTTAAAGGAAAGATGGAGACGCATTGTGCAACAAAATGGTTCATATTTGGTTGATTAAAAATGTAATGGCAAGTATTTATTGACCTTTTTCTTTCCTTTAAAAGTCGGCACGAACTTTCGGGACAACCCAATACATGAATTTCAAGTGGAATCTATGCCAATTAATGACAATTAATCCAATCAACAGAGGAGACATAGGAGGTTAAATGACTCGGCGAGAGAATTTTAGTAGCCATAACGAATGAGCAACACCAGCAGAGCATCGTGGGCAACCCAGCTTGTGCAGCAATGAGTCAAAAAAGGAAAGAATAGTTCAAGGATTAAGTTTAAAAATTAAGAAACATTGTAAAAAAATGTACAAAAGGAAGCAAAAACAAAAAGAGAAGGGAAATATCCAGACATTACGAATCCGGAAAGATTACGAGTTTGGAAATTAATCCGTATCAAATCAAGTTTGACAACAGTCTCCCAACTAAGGCCTGTGCCTCCTTCCATAACCTCGGGCTGACTAAAGAATTGTAAGTGGATTTGTTAGAGAGAAACTGAAAGAAGTCCACCACACACACACACACAGACACACACACACAAAATATCGCAGCCTGTCTACGAACTGAAAATTAGGTGACACATAACGTGCTGCATGTTTGTAATTTCTGTGACTTCCGAATCGTCTCTCTGTGTGCAACGTAACGTTAGCGTTGTTCGCTTATTCACTCAACTCTATCTATTCGTTATGTCAACCATCTTTGTATTTCGTTTGGTTATCCTTTCATTCTTTTACTTGTTCCAGTCATTTGATTGTGGCCATGCTGGAGCACCGTCTTTTGTCGAACAAGTCAGCCCCAAGAATTATACTTTGTATGCCTAGTACGTATCCTATCGGTCTCGGATGCCGAACCGCTAAGTTACGGGGAAGTAGACACACCAACATCGGTTGTCAAGCGAGGTTTTACAAACACTCGTACAAACATATACATAATACGTACATATATATATATATATATATATATATATACGTCGGGCTTCTCACAGTTTCCGTTTACCAAATCCACTCAGGTGAAAGGCAAAGTCGACTACGGCCGAATTTGATCTCAGAGCGTGAAGACGAAATGACGCTAAGCATTTTGCTCGGCGTGCTAACGATTCGACCAGCTCACCGCCTTATGAATTGTTAATATTGAATGTATATTGGCAGACAAAATGCTTAGCGGCATTTCGTCCGTCTTTACCTTTGGTATCTCTCGGTAGTCCATTATCTTTAGAACATGGAATAAATGTTATGTCAAATCTTCCTGAAGCTGTGATTATCCCATATATATTCTTCACGTCATTAATAATAATCACGTGATGAATATATGAGATGATCACAGCTGTTAGGTCATTCATCATACACCTGTTTTCATGCAACTGAATTGTGAATAAACAACAACAACAATAACAATAACAGCAACAACAACAACCTTCACGGTAACAACAACAACGACAACAACATTTGCTTGAGATGTTTTCGCCAAGAGTGCATCATGTCAAGAGGTCCACTTAACTCCTTGTATAGCGAAGTGGCTCGTGTGCAACGTTTTCGTTTAAGTGTCATTAATCATTGAAAAATGTTAATTATATTTTTATCTGCTCAATTAATTATCCAGCTTCAAAGTAAGCATTATTATCCTCTTGTTCCGTTAACACATTATCTTGCACAAGAAATAATACAGATTATATTTTTTTTTAGTTAAAGATTGTGAGAAATTTCTCTTCATTTTTTGACAAAATTAAAAGTCTGTGCTTTAGTTTCTGTTAACCGTAAGCGATATTTAGCCTTCAAATGTATATAATGCTGCTTATAACATTCACCATCACAGAAGACGTACAATTATAATCACACCGTATTACCAGGATTATACTTCCAATGAAGGTCTACAATGTAGCAACGGAGTATACCATCACTATCAGTTTGTCTATTAAGTCAGCTCTATTTGATTCATATCAAGTGTTTTTGTACTTTCTCGACACGCTTTATTACATAATGCAGCAGAAGCTCGTCTTTTAATACTCCAAAGCATATATAAACTATTTGTTTTTTTCCAAGTCGATAAACAAGGGAAAATCACTGATATCCCACCTTGTAAAATGTTGATTTCTGACTTTATACCGATAAAATATACGCATTTTAAGGGAAGCCATGGATGATAAAATCAACTCCAGTGCCTGACTGGTTGTTCATTTTGTCTAGCTTTGCCCAACAACTTCTGAGGGCGTGTTTAAAACATATGATGGGTCTTGTGTACTTAAATCTGAGAGAGTTTTGATAAAGCCTTCGACTCTAATAAAGTGACAATGGCCAATTTCTTCAAAGAAAGGAAGGGGACAAAGGCGATTGGCCTTTTGTACTTTTGTACTTCAGTGTTTCACTCTCAATCATATTAATGAAAGATAAATGCAACCTTATCAGGATTGGAACTTAGAATGTAAATACTAACCAAAAGAAATGAATATTTGCTTTCCAATTTGTTATTTCCAGTAATTCATGTTGCTTTAGATATATGAAATTATATAATTGACTCATAACGGATATATTATTGAAATATTATTACTTGATATTTATTACAGCAATAACACAAATATTCGGATTATCCTTTGAAATCAAATGTATTGTGAAACAGGTGGTTTAACAGTATGTGAATCTGATATGACAAATAATTCATGTAATATCCAGTAATTGACTATTCCTATGCGTGTTCATAATATCCTTGATATAGGTTATGTTATTTCATACTTCTTCCGAATGATGTCTCCCTATATAGCCATTCGTATAAGTTATAAATGTCCACTTAAACAAACTCATAGAAATACAGACATCCAAATATACATAGATGTATGCTTATATATGTTTGTGTGTGTGTGTGCATATATATATATATATATATATATATATATATATATATATACATATATACACACATACATATATACATATACATACACAAATATATACACACACAATATATATATACGTATATATATATATATATATATATATATATATATATATATATATATATATGCGTGTATATATATATATATATATATATATATATATATATATATATATATATATATATCAAGACAAAACTTGACGCTTTCCTCTCCAAGATACCAGACGAACCAATGGCTCGTAATGAGACACAGTTTAGGGCAGCTGTGTCAAATTCTCTTATACACCAGATGTGCCATAAAAACTCTTGATTGGACCATGTCAGGTGGGGGAGAAGAGCCATGCAAGGAACGTGAAAATCACGGTGGTGCACCAGCATGACCGCAGCCACTTGGCTGAAACACATAAATAAATATATATGTGTGTGTGTGTGTGTGTGTGCGTATATATATATATATATATATATGTGTGTGTGTGTGTGTGTGTGTGTGTGTGAAGGCGCGTGGCTTAGTCGTTGGGATATTCGCTTCATGATCGTAAAGTTGTGAGTTCAATTCCCGGCGAAACGTTGTGTCCTTGAGCAAGACACTTTATTTCCACGTTGCTGCAGTCAACTCAGCTGGCAAAAATGAGTTGTACCTGTAATTCCAAAGGCCAGCCTTGTCATACAGTGTCACGCTGAATTTTCCTGAGAACTGCTTTCAGGGTACGCATGTCAGTGGAATGCTCAACCACTTGCACGTTAATTTCACGAGCAGGATGTTCTGTTAATCGTATCAGCTGTGACCCTCGTCGTGGTAACCGACGGAGTGCTCCAGCACTTTGGATGTGCCAATACACACGAGCCTGATACATGGCCGCCCTCACGCACTTCTCGCGAGGAATTCCGGAAAGAGCTTCATGAGACCAGTGCAGAGACACTACCGGGGAAAGAAAAGATATAAGATAAAAAGAGGAAGAAGGAAGAAGGGGGGAAGAAAGAAGAAGGGTGAAGAAAGAAGAAGTGGGGAAGAAAGAAAAAAAGCCGTTAGAAAATCGACTGTAGCAGTGACTCGATCAATACCTAGGGATATCCAAAGAAGTAATCTTTATATTCCGAAATATTATATCAGACTATGGATGATTAAATTACACCAGTTGTTATAATCCATTCTTGTTATTGTAGTGCATTGTTGTGTCATTCAAAACACATTATTACTATTTATTATTATTGTTTACAAACAATACACAATGCTTCAAGCGAACTACAATACTCTCTCTCGCACACACACACACACACACACACACACACACACACACACACACACACACACACACACACACACATAACACATATATAACAGTAAAAGTGGAAACAGCATGGAAGTATGCTGAAAGATTCTTTTTACATTTTTTTCGGACAGGATAAGTGTTTCTATATTCGTTACATTAAATCACTTTACCAGTTTCAATGTGTATGTCCTTCCTATCAAATATTAATGTTTCAAAGTCAATAATTTGAAAATAAGAATTAGACATTAGAAATGAAAGCGGTTTGTTCGCATATTACTTGTGTAGTTATGAACGTTTTATATAATGTACAGAAAACAAGTGTTGCATCCAGTCTCACTGTATATGCACTCATTAAATAGCTTTAAAAACTAAACCTGTTTTCTGCGTATTATTTTATCTATTTACAGAGATGTACTTGCATAGCAAGTGACTTGATCTGGGATCGTGTGCTGAAACAAAAACAATTCCAGCGTGGAAGGTTTAATTAAATTTAAATGTTGAAGTGAATCCAACGGTTTTTGTGTGTATTTTAAATGAGTTATAAACACCTTCTACGCTGCACTTGATTTTTTCTGTTCTTTTGTTTGTATTCTGCACTCTAGCAGTTCCGTGTCCCGCGTCGTATTATACGACATGCAGGAATGAATTGTGGAGTGCACAACAGAGCCCAGTTTTGGTTGAGTATCGCATGTCACTGGGCCTTCCTTTCTTGAGTTATATATGTGTATAATTACACGCACGCAGACACACACACATGCAGACACACGCCGAGAGAGAGAGAGAGAGAGAGAGAGAGAGAGAGAGAGAGAGGGGGAGAGAATGAGAGAGTGAGAGGTGGAGGTTCAAATCACATAAACTAAACGATTAGAATTTGATGCAAAATGATACAAAGGTACCAAATACTACGTTGCGTCATGCAGGTAAAAATTTTAAACAGCGTAGAAATACAAGGTGATAAAACTGCAAAGAAGTGTATAAAGAGGTTTAATATGCTAAAGTGAGAAGAAGAAGAAGAAGAAGAAGAAGAAGAAGAAGAAGAAGAAGAAGAAGAAGAAGAAGAAGAAGAAGAAGAAGAAGAAGAAGAAGAAGAAGAAGAAGAAGAAGAAGAAGAAGAAGAAGAATTGACTTTTCGATTGATACCTTTCAGAGAAGGAAAAATAGAAAAAAGAATTGAGATGCAAAAGAAAGATAAAGGAATGTAAAATAATCAAAAGATGTCTGTTTACATGAAAGATTGGAAGCAGAATGAGGTTTGCTATGAGATCTGTGTAGCTTTTGTCTATATTTTTCTCTTTCTGTTTCTTCAGTTATTTTTCAATTTTTTTATTTTACTTTTCTTCTCTTTGATAAAGGGTAACTCCCGAAACGTCAGATTTTATTCTCGTAGTACCATTCATTGTACAAATATTTGAATGTTTTCGCTTTATATTTTTACGCTTTTCAGACGCTCACTTTTACTTACCTGACACCTCATAATATTTTTCCATTTGTTTGTTTTCTCTCTGCGTCAAAGTTTACTCGTGTTATTTGTGTGACTTTTATATAATTATAACCTGAAGGCTATGCAGAATTATTCACCGCTACTGCGCAGATTATACATTACAACTAAATATTATATTAAACTGTGTTAGATATAGATAGATAAAGAAAATATTAAATGGTTTAAAGCAAAACACACACACAAAAACTCGATACAATGAAGTATTTTAACTGAAACGTAAAACGTTTTGACTTGTATGAAGCCGTTACATATCTGATACTCGTCAACAACTGAAGATCATTCGATTTCTTAGTAAAGCGTGTGGCTGTGTGGTAAGTAGCTTGCTTACCAACCACATGGTTCTAGGTTCAGTCTCACTGCGTGGAACTTTGGGCAAGTGTGTTCTACTATAGCCTCGGGCCGACCAAAGCCTTGTGAGTAGATTTGGTAGACGGAAACTGAAAGAAGCCTGTCGTATATAAGTATATATATATATATATATATATATATATATATATATATCTGTGTGTGTGTGTGTGTGTGTGTGTGTGTATGTATGTGTGTGTATATGTTTGTGTGTCTGTGTTTGTCCCTCCAGCATCGCTTGACAACTGATGCTGGTGTGTTTAGCGGTTCGGGAATAAGTACTACGCTTCCAAAGAATAGGCCCGGGGTCGATTTGCTCGACTAAAAAGGCGGCGCTCCAGCATGGCCGCAGTCAAATGACTGAAACAAGTAAAAGAGTAAAAGAAAGTAAAAGAAAGATACCTCACTTCCAAGCAGTACAAACCCATTCAAAATATTTGAGCAAAAGTGTCGAGATTATAACTTATTCTGTGATTAAATGAGATTTTTTGTAGAATTTACTTCTATAAATAAAGCGAGACCATCACCACCACTACCACCACCACCACCACCACCACTACAACCACCACCATTTCCACCCTCATTATAAGGTTTGAAACGTTCTAATAGCCCCGGAAATAGCCTTAATGTTTTTTATATTATTATATATTAAAGACATATTTCAATAAAACTGCGTCATAAGTTCTTTCTGGATTCTGAAAACATATGTATGTTGACTGTATGATTTGAAAAGCTATTTCGTCAACATAACATAGTCTTTAGACCCTAAATCCTCTGTATACATTTTTGCACGGAAAATTATCAATTTAGAAATTTATGGGTAATTTACGGAGCTAAGGGAATTGGATGAACATTAAGAATTGCAAGTAGATAATTTTTATTATTGATATTTTCTATTTCACTTGCAAAATTATATATAAAAATTTTTAAATTATTTTTTCATTATTCCTTTAAATTTTTTTAACACTGATGATTTGTTTGGAATGCATTTAAAAATGTTTTTCCAAGTTTTGTATTCACATTAAATTCGACAGAATATTAAACCATATCATTTTTTTACATTTTCTCGTTTCCCGTGTTTGAGAAATGTTAACCTCCTCCTCCCCCCGTCGTCGTCATCATCACCGTCATCATCATCATCAACGTCGTCATGATCGTCATCGTCATTATTATCACCTCCGCCTTAGCGAAGGCGGAGGTATTGCTTTCAGTCGTGTTTATTTGTTTGTCCGTGGACAAAATATCTTAAGAACCGCTGGATGGATTCGGATGAAACTTTCAAGGATGTTTGACCTCATGACTGGCACGAACTGCTTAGATTTTGGGATCGATCTGGTACCGGACAAGGATTCTGGATTATTTGTTACATTTATTTCACATGATTACGATCATACGTTCACTTTCAAGTCTTTTTCAATTATCTCCCTTTTGGCTGTTTCAAAAGTTTTATTTTCGTCTCACTATTATTAATTTTACTCCCGTTTCTATCTTAGTAGAAACTGAAAGGTAAACAAATCAGATTACATAAACAAATGGCAGCAAAATAACATAACATACTTTTAAAAATATGTATATTATATATTATACATACGCATTAACACTTTACTTTATACTTACATATGTACATACATCTATACATCGATCTAAAACAACAGGAATACTAAAGGAAGGCCGGAATTTTAGAGAAGAGAAAACCAAAAGGTCTCATGCGATTCATTTAAAAATTCCTTAGTAGAACTTATTATTAACTCTGCCTTTGAAACTCTTGAATGGTGAATTTGTTAACTTTCGCTTGTATTAGATAAGGATAAACTATTCATTACTGTTACTAAATTTTCTACAGCCACCTTCACAATCCATGATTACCATTGAGATTCATCAGGTACCGGACAAGGAATCTGGATTAGTTTCCCGTTTTTTTTTTTACTTGACTTTTGAAAGCGGTCGAGTTTATTCCAGATATTCTCATTAAAAAAAAAAAAATTCGTCTCTGGTTAATCGTTGAGAGGACGTTGGTGTTGCCTTGGCGGAGGTTTGCGCTCTCTGAGTGCTCTTGCAGTTGTTGTTGTTGGTCTTCTTCTTCTTCTTCTTCTCCTTCTTCTTCTTCTTCTTCTTCTTCTTCTTCTTCTTCTTCTTCTTCTTCTTCTTCTTCTTCTTCTTCTTCTTCTTCTTCTTAAAGACGGTGAGGTGGCAGAATCGTTACCACGCCGGGCGAAGTGCTTAGCAGTGTTTTGCCTGCCGCTAAATTCTGAGTTCAAATTCCGTCGACTTTGCTTTCATCCTTTAGGGGCCAATAAATTAAGTACCACTGACGTACTGGAACCGATGTAATCGACTATAGCCCATCCCAAACTTTCATGTTTTGTGCCTATAATAGAAAGGATCCATCATTCATCACTTCGTGAACATCGCGAAGCGATGAGTACTTTTCCCAAACCTCATTTGTAGTCCGATTCTGGAAAGACAGATACGTCCACAGGTGGAGCATGTAAAGCCTTGCTGCTATTTACTTTCAAGGTTCTGTACGTGTTGTCGGGCGCGGCGTGCCACTTCACTCTGCAGTAGATGTTCTTGGAGTTTGGTAGTGCCAGTCTTGTATGCGTCACACCAGCTAGTGCGATCTGCGGTCATTGATTCGAGACTGTAATATTTAGGCGCTGATCTGACAGGGTCTTTCTCACGCCGGTAAAAACACCTTGCGGAATTTTTCCTCATTATATTTCTTAGCTTAAAGGCCAAGTTTACCTTCCATACTTCCGGGTTCGATAAAATAAGTATCAATCAAGTATAGCAGGCAATGTAATCGACTTCCCTTTCCCCTCCCCTCAACGACTGTGACAAAATAAGGAAGGATTAACAATATTTAATTTTACACATGCAACATTATATGTATAAATTTAAATTATTCTATACCGATTAAATCTTTTTAACGTCTATTATTTTTTGGGAATGAATTTAGAAGTGCCTTCGACGTCTTATGATTAGATTAAATTGGAAGGAATATTAAACAATTAATTACATTGTTTACGTTTTTTTCTTTTTTCCGTGTGTAGGAATTGTGAACTATGCAAACTGAGAGTAAATGAATTTGCTTCAACATCCTGCCTGTTAGCATAAATCATTTAACATGGCAGTTTGCTTACGGTATCTATAACGTGATCACATATATCTGCCATTTTGTTTCAAAAGAACAACTCCTAATTAAGATGAAAAGCTAAAACTGTAACGGGTTTAAGGATAAATAACATGAATAGTAATATATAAGGTTTGTTTAACACAGTTCAATATTTAAGAGATGAGGAATTATGTACATTATTCACATTATTTACATTTGACGGATATTTTGTCCTCATCTTGTTTATTGTTAACACAACGTTTGGGCTGATATACCCTCCAGCCTTCATCAGGTGTCTTGGGGAAATCTCGAACCTGGGTTCTCATTCCTTTTACTTAAATAATTATTTACTGAAACCCCCCCCCCCCAAAAAAAAAACATTGATACTTCAAGATTTTTGACAGTAAGATTATCAAGTTAAATTTTAGTTGTACACAGTCACAGGAGTGGCTGTGTGGTAAAACGCTTGCATATCAACCACATGGTTCGGGGTTCAGTTCCACTGCGTGGCACCTTGGGTAGGTGTCTTCTACTATGGCCTCGGGCCGGCCAAAGCCTTCTGAATTTGGTAGACGGAAACCGCAAGAAGCCTGTCGTGTATATATATATATATATATATATATATATATATATATATATATATATATATATATGTGTGTGTGTGTGTGTGTGTGTGTGTGTGTGTGTGGATTTGTGTGTCTGTGTTTGTCCCCCAGCCATCATTTCACAACCGATGTTGGTGTGCTTACGTCCCCGTTACCTAGCAGTTTGGCAAAAGAGATCCGATAGAATAAGTATTAGGCTTACAAAGAATAAGTCCTTGGGTCTATTTGTTCGACTAAAGGTGGTGCTCCACCATGGCCGCAGTCAAATGACTGAAACAAGTAAAAGAAAAAGAAATTTTACTATAGAAGTAACAAATATCGGCTTCAAAAGTTTGGCACAAGGCCAGCAATTTTGGGGGATGAAGTAAATTGAATATATCGAGTCCAGTTCTCAAATGATATTTTATCTATCCTGAAACGATGAATGTCGAAGTTGACCTCGGCGGAATTTGAATTCAGAGCTTAAAGACGGACAAATTGCTTCTAAGCACTTGACCCTGCGTCATAACATTTCTGCCAGGTCTTTGAAAAGGATGAAAATATTTCCCGAATCATATAAGCTCATAGCGTTGGTTTCCCCGACGTATACATTATTTATGTCGAAGGGACTTACTCCTTTTTGCCAGCCGAGAAGACAGGAGTAAAGTGAAATGAAGTGTTTTGCTCAAGAAAACAACACGTCGCCCGGTGCATGAATTGAAATCGGAATCTTATGACCACTAGTCGAACACCCAAACCACTAAGCCACGCGCCTCTACAGAAATAGCAAATATTCTTTGCTACTCTATGTACAAGGCCCTAACCCTAACCCTAACCCTAACCCTCGACCTCTGTATGCAATCGGTACTTAATTTATCGACCCCCAAAAGATGAAAGGCAAAGTCGACCTCGGCGGAATTTGAACTCAGAACGTATAGGGATACGAAATACTGCTAAGCATTACGCCCAGCGTGCTAACATTTGTGTAAGCTCGCCGCGTAGAAATAGCAAATATTAACAACAAAGATGTTAACTGTTATCTACATCTCGATCATCCAGTTGCCTCAGTTGCATAAATCACCAATTAAATAATTTAGGACTTACAAAGTTAATACATAATTGTGAGAAATTATTTTGTTTCTGAATGAAATTACGTTAAAATTTCTGTGCATCCTCATTACATGCATTTCAGACAGACTTTTGTCGCATAAGACCTTTATAGATAAAGAATATAGTAACCTTTGTGTGTGTGTGTGTTTGTGTGAAGGTAGGCCTGAGACAACAGTTGAGAGGTTCGAGTTCGACTCCATCGCCTGACGACTTAAGTTTCTTTATTACAGGCGCTGAGGTTGATGCGAGCCGAGTGAATGAAATTCGGTAGAAGAGGACCTCATACCAATTGCCGGTTGTTTTTGCCCGTAATTGAATGATTCAGCCTTCTCACATATTTGTATACTTATTCTACTTGAGAATTATGCCACAGGCACACGCGTCTCTGCCAATTTACATTGATCGCTCTGTTGATCGACCTATAATAATTGAATGCTGATATGCCGAAATCGAAAGAAAATCTATCAATTCAATATATCCGTAAATATAGATATTAAATAGAACACTCTTGGTAATAAGACATTTTGACCTCAATTTATTTCCAAAGGAATTAAGATTTATGTTCTAATCAAATAATTTAAAAGCATTAATCTGAGCATATGATGTAATTTTGAAATAATTACATGAAGTAATTCTATTGCCGGCGTCAAATTTCCAGAAGCAATATTTCGAGTAAAAGCATTTATATTTTGACATTGGTACAACCTTTGCCTCAAAGTTTAACAAACAGAACAGAAATGGAATGACTTGCGGTTGTTATTTAAATACGAATGAAGGGGAATAAACTTAAGTTTGTATGAAAGATGTAGAACGAATACTTATTAAATGAGATATAAATGGCTACTTGCATAGCATGTATTGGAAAAAAGACATAAATGTATGTAACATCTGTTTCTTTCTAACGTCGATGTAAAGTCAATGTGAAATTTGCATTTGAAAATAAAGATTTCATTTAGTATTTTGCTATGTTACAACGGCCATATTTTAGCGTCGTGGGTTTAAGGCATTTCCCATAGGTGTGATCAGTCTAAACAAAGTGAATTTTCTTTACGCTAGTTTTGGCATCGTGTCGTTTTGTTACGCCACCGAGAATTGATCTCTTGCGCAACAGAGAGGATCCATTGAACGATTGTTGAATCTGTACAGTTTATTTTAGTCTTTGTTTTCTATTTAAGGAAAATTGAATGTAATACCATTATGTTTGTTGGTCTCAATGACTACCACTGCAGAGACAATAGCATTAACATTTATAAATTGGAATACAAAGATAAATTTCAACATCCATGAGGTTATATATGAAGCACAAAGAATATGCGCCTGAATGTGGTCCGAGGCCAAATGCTAAAACTCGGATTAACAATTTAAATCGAGTGGTGATGCATCAAATATTCACTAATAGTAGAATAGTGCAGTGGTAAGCAGTAATCATCATCAAAGTAGTGAGTTAATCTGGCTCGATAACACGCGTTCATAAATTAGAAAATGAGTGTCTTTGAATCGTACAAAGGGTCAGAGAAAGGGTTTTAAGAAAAGAAAAGCTGCGCAATACAAGAAAGTTTGGGAATAACTGACTTTGAGGTAAGTGTTTGTGTATTGCTTTTGAATGCTTCCAGCCACAGGTGAGATCGGTACAGTTAATGTTCCTGATAAATAGATGCAAGTTGTCGGTGATGGTTGGGCGGTATGAAGTTTGGGAGAACACAATATGGATGACGGGGAAGGAGAAACGAATGACTTGGAAGTTTCTGAATGGCGGCTGCCTGTAATGCATTATCATTAAATATTTGCCATGAAGTTGCAAGCATCATTCAGGAACAAACAAATATACGTCAGTTGACACTTTTATGTTTGGTCTTAATACCATTGGCATCATTTCTATTCAATAAAATCTTTAAGATATTTGTATCTAGTCAAAAGAAACCCGAGTGATTACATGTGTGTTTGTCGTATGCGTTTGAATCAACGAGCCACGCGCGATTGCAGCCATTTCACTTTCCTTGTATAGCTAACACATTTCGTAAGCTTGAACGAGACTAATATTCTGAAAACCTTCCGACTTGAAAAGAAATCAGTATTATTTATAAAAAATGTGGAAACACCACCCACATGGAAGGTTATGTTGTTTCTCATAAAGGTTGATGTCTGATGGGATAAGCTACTGGCATGATAAACAGAGATTTAAACAGGCCAACAAAGCGGCCCCAATGCAATTTGAACAGGTACCTACTTTCGAATAAAGGAACTCATATCCTTGCTTGTGTGCTACATATTCTTATTTCTGGAAGGAGCACGCTGTGCAGTGAAATAGTTATCGAAGCTAATTCTGACCTGTACTTTTATCTTATTGACAGTGAAAAGATGCCTTTTCCAACGCTTTAACAACTGTGCTAATGCGCCGCCTCTACGCTGATATTCTTTTCTACGATAGGTACAAGGCCCGAAAGTTTTGGGGGAGGGGCTAATCGATTAGATCGACCCCAGTACGCAACTGGTACTTAATTTATCGACTCCGAAAAGATGAAAAGCAAAGTCGACTTCGGTGGAATTTGAACTCAGAACGTAAAGACAGACGAAATGCTGCTTAGCATTTCGCCCGGCGTGCTAACGTTTCTGCCAGCTCGCTGACTTGCACTTACGCTTATATTAAATGAAAGAAAACTGCGACGTGCGAAAGATACCAACATGAACCGGCATATTTGATTTTGTGTTTGTTACTTTAATATACCAACGTTTATTTGCTACATACACGTATACATTTAAAAAGATCAATACACACATGCACACACACATGCACACATACAGGCACACATTTAGATTTATCATCACTTCCATATATGTACGCCTGTATCTTAGCTCATTCGTTTCCATATTGTATACGTGGGAATATAATTTCCCGTGTATCGTTTCCTACATAAGGATGAATAGCATTTAATTTGAGAGTGATTTATCTTACGAGTCACACAACCACGCAGAAGTTCTCCATGTTGGTTGGAAGTAAATTTTTGTGTTGTCACGCAGGCTCATTTCAGCCGTTGTCTAAAAACTATGTTGAAAGTCATTCCAGTCGTGTCAATCCAATCATGTTGATATCAAGAACTATATTTACGGGAGTGATTTGTGGTTGGTTTAGAAGCAACTTCCTTCAGCCTTTCTATGTATTTCCCAACTCTCTTATCTCAAATGCTAAAAGTGTTTGGGGGTTAAGCAATTTTGTCACGGTTACAATACGTCTATTTATGCAAATATATACACTTCAGACCAAACCGACACACACAAAAGGTGTAAAATTACCCCTTTGCCCCAAGACAAAAGAAACCTATCGCAATTTGAATTACATTGTTCTCTCCCTCTCTACCTATTACTTAGCACCTCTTATCTGATATTGTTTAGAAAATATTCACATTTTAATAACTTAAATACTGTTCTCCGAATGATACAGCTAGTCCAGAGAGTCAAGAGGACTCATTTGACAAAGCTTTAAACGAAAGTTTTAATGGCACATAGTTTAATTAAAAGTTTTGCCATGTAACTGACAGCAGTTCTGCCTTGGTTTCGGAATGCATTACGCACCGAAATCCCTATGGTTTGACGTATCTAATTGGAGAGAATGAGAAATGAGATTTTTAGGGGATAGTATATACATATCAACGCATAATTATAATTATAACAAGATATTATGAGTGCCATTGGCAAGAGCAGTGGCTTATTCGACACCCTGTCACTTCCACGGACGTAGCTCTTAATACCTTACACTTGGTAGTCAATATGCATCATCCAGCACTGAGAAGTAAGCGCATTATATAACTGATGAGCACTTTATTTACTAACAATTTCTCATTTCTTATGCCGTATATATGATGTTTATCAAAAGAAAACCGGTTTCATGTATAACTTCAAGGGTGAGTTAGTTATAAATTAATGAATCCAGTTTATATTGTTGACGTCATAACTACTGGTCATTATTAAGACACTCACATAATATGGATGTGTGTGCTGTGAATGTCTCATACAAATTTGCCTGTATGTATTTATGTGATGCCGGTCAGTCTGGTGGTGCCTGCCAATATCAAACGAAACTCATCGGAGGAATTTAATTCCCCTTAACTATCAAACAAAGCTCTCATCAATTATTTATACGCTGATTTCTTACACTGGTCGAATGTATCACCGTACATCTCTTAATTACTTATAAGTGTCCAGGATTATTCGAAAGTTTTTTCGAGGCAGATTTTGTTTGCTTTGTGAATGTTCGACCAATAACTTAATGCTTCTGGTGTAATTTTGTTTGTTGTCTGCAGTTGTTTAAGCAACCATTACTAAATCCAATGTTAACGACCCTATTAAATCTGAGATTTCGTGTAGACAAAATAAATCAGTGATTTGTTTCGTTTTGGCGATCTCCAGTTAGTTGTGTTCCTTTTTAGATTTAGTGATTTCTGTTCATTGCTGTCGATTTTTGCACACAGTCGAAGGCATGCATTGCTCTCGTCCTGCACGTCTGAGTCAGTTAATTAAGACAGTTATACATTTATATACATTTGTGTTTTGTTCGTTGTAAGTTGTTAATGAATTCGATGATTTGTTTAGTGAAAGATTGTTAATTGCCAGTAAGTTTCTTCGGTGGGGTGGGGGTGGGGGTGGGGGCAGGGTTAAGTTCATTACATCGACCTCAATGCTCAATTGGTTTTTAGTTTATCGCCCGAGAGAAAATGAAAAGCAAATTTCGACCCCGGTGAAGTCTGAGCTCAGAACGTAATGACGGACGAAATGACTTGAGCATTTTGCTCGGTTCGTAGCCTTAAATTACAAATTGATATTAATCATGTAACGAGGCGGCGGTGGCAGAATCATTAGAACGCTGGATAAAATGCTTAATGGCATTTCATCCATCTTTACGCGCAGAGTTCAAATTTCAACGGGCTCGACTTTGCCTTTCATCCTTTTGGGGTCAATAAAATAAGTAACAGTTGAGCACTGGGGCTGGTGTAATCGACTCAGCCCCTCCTCTTGAATGACTGGCCTTGTGCAGAGATGTTAAACCGATATTAATATCTAATTGGCACGCAAGGCCAGCAATGGAGTAAGACGATAGCCACAACCTTAGTAACTGGCCAGTACCTTACTTTAGCGACACTGGAAGGACGGAGGACACAATTGATCTCCGTGGGTTTCGACCTCTGCACAAATACCACAACTCATTTTGTCCGATGATTTAATGATTCAGCCCATCTCCTACACTAATTGTATAATTAATAAACGATGCATCTAATAATAGATATATCACAAATCCATTTAAAGCAGTGTTGCTTCCTTAGCAGTCGTTAGATGGATATCTATAATCCATGGCAGTACAAAAGAAACAGAAACCTAAGCTAAATTGAAAAGGCATCGCATTTCTCGATTAAATTAGTCTATAACTTATTTTAGACTTTACTTTGTTCTGCCACGAACATAACCCTGAAATAACCAGTGTACTTAGCAGAGAGTAAGCAGTGTAGGGCGATATATTTCACCACCATTAGAAGTAGGTGTACAGTAATCTCTCGCCATATCGCGGTTCACCTATTGCGGTTTATTATTTGAGCTTACGTCGATTCCTCTGTGGTGTTGCTTTGCATTTATAATACAATAAATATATACAAATATACAAATATATACAAATTATAAAAATAATAAAAAAGACATACAGTACAGTACTGTTTTTGCTTCGCGGATTTTCAGCTATCACGGGTGGTTTTGGAACGCAACAACTGCGATAGTCGAGGGTTTACGGTATCTTATAACTGATGAGAGCTTTGTTTGGTAGCAATGTCGAATTAAATTCCTCCAGTGAGTTTTGTTTCATAATGATAGGCAAAACCTGCGCCGCTTACGTAAATAGAAGCAAATCTGACACTGAGATTCACATCACAAATATTGTTTGTATGATTTGAAACTAACAAGTAGTTACGATGTCAGACAAAACTGAAAAAAACAAAAAAAACAAATTGAATTCAATAGTATATAATTTTACAGTAAATGCATTTTGCAAAAGTATCAAGAAACGAAGAGTAGAATTACTAATTCTACAATTCATGCATCAAATAGCAATATTTTTTTAATATTAGATATGATCTAGCATTCATAGAAACACTCGCATGATGCTGTGTATGGCTTAAATTTATAATTTTCTTTATAAAGTGAAACGATTTTATCACGTTCACTTCCTCTCTATGAAAAAGATGTACTTTAATCAATATTATTCGTTTAAGCTTCTTAGTTATTTCTATTGACCCGAACTGACATGTTTCAATCCTATTGTTATGGCTCAAA
Organism: Octopus bimaculoides; assembly: GCF_046866305.1. Lineage (NCBI taxonomy): Eukaryota > Metazoa > Mollusca > Cephalopoda > Octopoda > Octopodidae > Octopus > Octopus bimaculoides. The sequence goes on from NC_142929.1 coordinate 4,533,441, forward strand.
CTTTCCTTTTTTTCCCGTTCATTGAAAACGTATAATTCTGTTACGATTAAACAAAAAGAATGCGCGTGGAGAAGCTGATAAGTTTATCATTTATTATATACTAGTAGGAGACCCGGCGTTGTCCAGAAAGCAGAGGAGTGAAGTGGCGGCCACATTCTTCAAATGAGATCGGAGTAATTCGGAATAGACTTTTAAATTCTGAGTAACAGGGAAAGACGATGAAAAGAAGACATACTGCTGGCAAATCAGAGACAAGCATTTCTTAGCGAAGAATTTCACATAGACAGCGTGCAGTTTTTCTATTTCGAACATTGACAGAAAGGGAAAGTCCATTATATAATCTTTCATGTGAGGAACAGAGTTCGCCCATTGCAACTGAAACCCGTTCAATGTTTGGCCTTGAGATTTATCGAAGGACACGGCAAAGGTTAGGAGTAAAGGAGTGTTAAGCCTCATCGATAGAAATGATACGAGTTCACGGAATGAATTATTTTCTCATTTGCTACATCCGGTGAGTATTGTAGTCTGAGTAACATGACACTTCTGATTCGTAACAGCTGGCCTCAGTACTTTATAATATGTGGTAGATTCAGATTAAGCCGATGTATGATGGATGAAACACGAGATACGTGAAAGAACTCATGTTGCTTCTTGAAACGTACATTCATTTCAAGCAGTCATTCCGCATTTTCTTAAAACCTCTGCAATCCCATCTTCTCAGCTGAAATCACATTTCGTGTTTTGGTTTCTGATCAATTTGGAAAGGAATCTGAGTGAAGCATGATTTTCTGCACGTGCGGCACTGTTCATTATACGCAAATCCCCAAAAGATGATGGATTCGTAATGTTATAAAGCTGCACACAAATGTGGATTGTGGATTTTGAAGTATATTGTAGACTCCTGGCACAATTGTATTTTTGAAAATTCCAAGATGACGACTGCATTACTAGGAGTAAAAAGATGAGATTTCCGGAAAAGCTATGTATGTGAAAAGGGATCGTCTTCATAAAGGTTTCACAAGAAAGGCAGATTTTTATTTTTCAGTTAGTGACTGATGGAAAATATTTCCTTCAGAAAAATAATCTCTGTTCATTTTCCAGGAAAATATTTGGCTATTACAGAGAGTTAGTGTTTTTCTTCATGATTAAGAAATTAAAAAAATATGCCATAATGTTTCGCTGCTGCATAGGTATCTTCTCAACCTGGACTTGGCTGTTAAAGGCGTTTGTATTTTACTTTTGAAGAGCAAATATAGCAACGTTAGATGATAGGCTTACCTACTATCACTCACTAATTGACTTGACTTAACTATCAGAATTTGACATCTGATAGAGACATAAGTAAGAACTGAATTATTTTCCCTAGGTTGTCAATCTCAGTTTCGTTATTGTTTCTAATTTATTACCCTAATTACAAACCCTCCTTCTATGAGACTTTTCGTAAAGTGTAGTGAATCCGTATCTTCATCAATACGAGGTTTTCCTATTAGTTTCCTAGGTTAACTTTGAAATATTTATTAAGAATTTTTATAGAAGTACTGGAAATAAGAGCCCTCATGGGCCTCAACTATTGTTATTTATTTTGATAGTATCAGCAGTAACTTGATCACGTGCACAGCGTGGAAATTGCTATACGTAGAGTGAACTTATGTTTTTCAATTAGAATATGTGTAAGAGGAATTTTCTTTTTACCATTCTTTTTAACTGGATTGGAACATGCTTTTCTCAAAGTACTATCCAGTTTATCAGTGGGCTGTTCGTAAATCGCCGAAAAGTATTGAGATTGTAATACCATCACGCAATGACCGCAACGTTGTAGTACTGAAGATGTCATACTTCGTTATAAAGTGCATTATTTTAAACAGCTTTTGTCAAAAATCCCTGGCGAGGCGAAGAAATACTGTTAATGCCTTGAATATTATATATTATAAGTATTGAGGCGTGGTTTATGTTGATTCTTAATTTCCTTCTATCGGCGGCTTCTTTATGTATAAACCGCAGCGCACCGCCAGAGGCTGACACTTCTGTTTGCTACTGTATACTTCATGCGTATTTGAAAAGATCAACATTGGGACGTGACTGATACTTGTCCCTTGCAGGGTCGGTTTTTCTAATTTTATGGTCTAGAAAAATTTAAGTTAAAATTTCACCTCAGTTTCAGTTACTGCTACTGAACTGTCTGATTGAGTGTCGCATAAAGAACTACAAACGTATTTGAACAGAATGCCCGTAAAAATGTTACTAAGAAACTTATGTTTTACATATTAACAACGAATGAGAAAGTGGAAATAAATATTGAGAGACTTCGTAAGGAAAGGCGAGATAAATGTATCAAGTAATACATAGAAATTGTGTCGTGTCACAAAAGGAATTAGCTTTTAAATATTGATCAATAATGAATCATAAAGGAACTAGAAACGGATTACGAAAAGCTTATAATTGAATGGAAAGACAGGAGGTGTATGAACACCAACAAAATGTTACAGAATCATTTATCATATTCTGAATGATGATAATAATAATAATAATAATAATAATAATAATAATAATAATAATAATAATAATAATAGTAATAATAATAATAATAATAGTAAGTTTTGGCACCAGTATAAGTCAAGACATGACAGAGCTGGTCAATGGTTATTATCTCGGTATTATAAAATCAAAATGTTGACAAGTGATATAATCCCCACCCTGAGGCTGTAACTGAGGGAGAAAATGTAACGATTCTTTGAGACTTTGCAGTACATGCAGATAGTATCTTAAAAGCTAATTAAGCGCATACTGTTGTAAAAAACCCCAAAATAATAATCTTTGTTTCTTGATTGACATGGGTATGATCTGTAATCATGATATTTCGGTAAAAGAACTTGACAAATATAGAAACTATAAGCATAGGCGCAGGAGTGGCTGTGTGGTAAGTAGGTTGCTTACCAACCACATGGTTCCGGGTTCAGTCTCACTGAGTAGCACCTTGGGCAAGTGTCTTCCACTATAGCCTCGGGCCGACCAAAGCCTTGTCAGTGGATTTGGTAGACGGAAGCTGAAAGAAGCTCGTCGTATATAGATCGCCGGCCATTACACACTCTTTTTTTTTCTCTCCTTGTTTATTTTTGTGTTCCTTTCTGTGGAATAGCATAGGCTCGAAACGTTGAAGACGTTTTCACTTCACGAGCGTTATACTAATACATCTGTTTGTTGTCTACACCACCTGCCTTCGTCTTTTGTTTTTTTTTGTGAATTCTCTCTCTCTCTCTCTCTCTATATATATATATATATATATATATATATATGTGTGTGTGTGTGTGTGTATGTGTGTGTGTGTGTGTGTGTGTGCACGTGCGTGCGTGCGTGTGTGTGTGTGTGTGTATGTGTGTGTATGTTTGTGTGTCTGTGTTTCCCTACCATCGCTTGACATTCGATGTCGGTTCGTTCACTTCCCCGTAACTTAGCGGTTCGTCAAAAGAGATCCGATAGAATAAGTACTAGGCTTACAACGAATAAGTGCTGGGGTGGATTTGTTCGACTGAAGGCGGTACTCCAGCATGGCCGCAGTCAAATGACTGAAACAAATAAAAAATAAATAATTCCATATTGAATTATGAAAGACATGATAGAACTTAAAACACACAAGGGATGTATAGATATAATTAAATGCCACAGAGACACGCTGCGATTGTGAACAATAATAGATTTGTTTTTATGGGCGATTGTTTAGTAATTTTCCAGCCAAGAGAGCGCAAACGCACATTCAAACAATATGTACTGTGTCAAACATTTTCACCATTATAAACGTTCGAATATTTCTGACGATATTTAAAAATTGATCGTTGTTAACTCGAAAATATAAAAGCGACGCAAATGTCAATCAAGAAAGCCTCTTCAAAAGATAAGAAACAGAAGCGGAGTAACTTCAATCCCTCTTATAATCAATTTAAATTTTTACTCAGCTCATTTGAGCAAAATATCATTTCGATGGGTATATACGATCAATCCATTATATTCGGTGGCTAAACCACCGAACGTCTGGATTAAAGATCAGCAGTGGATATTCTAAATCGGCGATGTTTTGACTTGTAGATAACTTTCTAACCAACATATTCCTCTCGAAATAGCTCAATATATCTAGCTCTTAATGTGATAGCAAAAACTTGTTATAAACAGCAAAACATGACCTTATTTATGATTGTTTCATTTGCTTGCCGGGTGTATTTTATTTCTTTCAGTATTCGCTCGACTCAACTGATTTGTCCTACATGTAGCATATGAAAGCGAAGCTTTGAGTTATCTATCAACGACCTGCTTTTAGGAGTCACGATATAATAATATCCATTTAATTAAGCAAATTAATTATCTAATCAACCTAGACACAAATTCAGTATTTGGGCCCACATAAAGAGAACAGAAACTAATTACATTAAATCTTTTAACCGTCATTCCAATATATCGATCATTTCGACGAAGTTAATCAACTGAATGGGAGTTTCGTGTAGATAAGGCTAAACCAATAGAATGATAAAATGATTATTAAATACTTTACAGTAATCGGTTTCATTTCCTTGTTTTCTAAGTTTTGATCAGCTGTGGTTCTATTTCCCATTTTTATGCCGGTGTCACTGGGCTAGTAATTAGAAGTGCTGAAATACAGTCGCCGTGAGTGGAAAGATAGATCAATAAACGATAAAATCAATATCCCCCTTTTATTAGCTTAGCCATTTAATCAAGCTAAACCAGGCTAATACTGCAGACAACAGCAGTGTAGTTTCAAAGGCCGGAATGTAATCTTCTATAACACCAATGAGCATGGAACTAATATACCAGTGGAAGGTGAAATATTTGGAGCTGGAAGACGGAATCCTTTAAAAGGAATGAAGAAATACGTCATCGAAATAGAAACCTCTGGAGATTAATAGTTCGTTTTTGATAGAACAAAGATTTTTGGAAAACAAGTATTTATTGGGATAATCATGCTTCTCCCAATGGTATGTAAAATGAAATGGAATTAACTAGATCTTCTATTGACAGTTTAATATAGCTGAAAGCTTGAAAGCTTAAATTACTCTGGTGAAGGCTGAGATTTTAGGAGATTAATTAACTTTGAAATAGAAAACAAAAATACAGCAGTCAGAAAATGTACGTATTTCTAGATAATATCAAGTTTATACTTAAGTGAATTAAAATCTGGACAATTTAAACAATGAAACTTCGATTTTTTATTTGGTTTGTAAGATTCTTAATGTGAATTCATGTGTTGAAACAAATGTGTCTCGAGAGGGTCATTACGCTAATAATAATAAACACTTGCACTGGTTCAATATTACTTCTTTACTGTTAAACAATTGGTTAAATATCAAACTAACTAATAGATCGTTTGTTTAATGCACTGGTTAAACAATCAATTATTTCTTTCTTCGTCAAATTTCTTTCGTCGCTGTTTACGACCTTTTTAGTGGCTTGCCCCCGCTTTCACTGAAACAATTAAATTTATTTGGAAACTGACTACGTCGAGAAGAAATAAGATTAAAATTTGAACACTTGATAGAAATGTTACATAATCTGTAATAAAAAGTAAGACAATAAATGTCACTTTCGGGAGCACAAAAAAGTGTTATATTCATTTTGTTTAATGTATTTTATCTAGAATGTCACGGATCTTGCTTTTCTAAATGAATTTTGTTTCTAAATACACGGCCTGTGGAATAACATTAAGCACATTTTTTGATGCCACACTGGAAAAATGCCAGTCCTACTGCTTCAAACTCAATGCATAATAAAACTTACTTGGATTCATAGCAATTTATCTATGATTCCCAGAATAGATATTTCACTAGAAAAAATTCCAATAGTTCTCTGAAATCCATTCCAGAATATTTCTTTCTTCGCGTTTAAAACTTCTTTAAAAATATTAACAATACATTTTCCAATTAATTTAGCGTAATATCCTTTTAATTGTTAACATTTTATTTTTTACATATTAAACCAGTTGAACATAATTTAGAAAGAAATGTTTTAAGCATTGAAATTTCCTTGACAGGAATGGTAAAATATTTGTGATAATGATTTCTATAAAAATCTTATAGAAATTTCCAACGAAGTGGGATCTAATCCAAATGCTATGAAGAAAGAAGTTTCTGTGAATCAGATAGAAATTCAATTCTCACTTGAAGTCAATGTTATGTCAGTATTCTTTATAACAGCAACGCACTTCCTCGCTTCTTTTCTTTCCACTATGAAAGATCAAAATCAAAGACATTTGACCTAAAAACATCACATTCTCTACTCGAAGTAAACTAATGCTATTTTGAACAGTTTCTTCTAATCTGTTTCCATTTATGCAGGACATAAAAAAAGAAACTTCAAATTAGCGCAGGAGTGGATGTGTGGTACGTAGCTTGCCTACCAACCACATGGTTCTGGGTTCAGTCCCACTGTGTGGCACCTTGGGAAAGTGTCTTCTACTATAGCTTCGGGCCGACGAAAGCCTTGTTAGTGGATTTGGTAGACGGAAACTGAAAGAAGCCCGTTGTATATATATATATATATATATATATTATGTATGTATATGCTTGTATGTATGTATGTATATGTTTGTGTGTCTATGTTTGTCTCCCCAACATCGCTTGACAACCGATGCTGGTGTGTTTACGTCCCTGTCACCTAGCGGTTCGGCAAGAAGGACCGATAGAATAAGTACGAGACTTACAAAGAATAAGTCCTGGGACCGATTCGCTCTACTGAAGGCGGTGCTCCAGCATGGCCACAGTCAAATGACTGAAACAAATAAAAGAATAAAAGCATAAAAGAAAATATGAACAAAATAAATCTGCTTCTCTGTTGTTCCTCCAATAGCGCCTGTGGTCTTAGATGTATTGAACTAGTCTTTACTGACTCTCAGATATCTGGAAATGTTTTAACAGTTTCTTTTATGACAGTGTCTAGTTTCGGAAATGATTCTAATTCATGGCACAAAACAGGCGAAAAGCATCTAATGCACATTTCAAATACATCCAATCCACTTTCTACGTTTATCTAACGAGACAGCTTCTCAACGGCTTTATACAGTCTCAGCTAAATAAAACTTGGTTCATTAACAATTTTTTTAGTCATCTAAATATAAATAATAAATGGAAGTTTTCAGGTTCTGTTATATTGATTTTCACTTATTTTGAAAAATATTTGAAAACAATGTTTAACTATTTCGATCAGGTCGTTTATTTCGGGTGCAATCCTACTGTTGACTTTTTCGCAGAGGCTTTACATATTCCATCGGAAATGATTTTTCAAAAATAACATTTCTTACTCTCCTAACACCACCATCACCACCACCACCGCCACCATCACCACCACCACCAACAACAACAACAACAATAACAGCAGCAATAACAACAGCTCAGCAGCAGCAACAGCAACAACGGCAACAGCAGCAGCAGCAGCAGCAGCAACAATAGGAATGATTGACTTTATTTGCCATATATGACGAGGGAAAAAATGTCGATTAATGAGAAAGACGAGATAGAAAGTAAATTTAGTAAAAAAGGAGTGGCTGTGTGGTAAGTAGCTTGCTTACCAACCACATGGTTCCGGGTTCAGTCCCACTGCGTGGCACCCTGGGCAAGTGTCTTCTACTATAGCCTCGGGCCGACCAAAGCCTTGTGAGTGGATTTGGTAGGCGGAAACTGAAAGAAGCCCGTCGTATATATGTATATATATATATATATATATATATATATATATGTGTGTGTGTGTGTGTGTTTGTGTGTCTGTGTTTGTCTCCCCAACATCGCTTGACAACCGATGCTGGTGTGTTTACGTTCCCGTAACTTAGCGGTTCGGCAAAAAGAGACCGATAGAATAAGTACTAGGCTTACAAAGAATAAGTCCCGGGGTCGATTTGCTCGACTAAAGGCGGTGCTCCTGCATGGCCGCAGTCAAATGACTGAAACAAGTAAAAGAGTAAAAGAGTAATTTTAGAAAGACACAGGAGAGATTTTAACTTGGACAAATCAAGGAACCTCACAGACCCAGAATCACCATGGCCACCAAAAGTTTGGTTTTACTCTAACATAACATAGATTGAAGATGACATCTTCAATCATCATCATCATCATTATAGGGAAGAGGTGATAGTAGACGAGGGGGGACGACGGCAACGGAGACGTCAATGACCAAACGCTGTTCGTACCCAGGTCACATATTTCACGGATCCTGGACGAGATCACATGCTGTCAAGATCGGCACCAACTATTTATCTTCTCAGGATATGGGACATCAGAATCGAACGACGATGAAACAAAGAACACGAAGGACGAAGGAAATGATTTCAAAACTGAAGCGATCCCGTATCATAATGGCGGTCAGTGTGTCGATACAGGAAGCAAATGTACGCATATTTATTGCATATGTAATAAGTCATAAAGCACAAATACTCCGTGACACGGACAATACAGGAACACAAGAAAAGAGGATATTGGAGGACGAAATTAGAATTAGAAATCTTGGTTTTAGGCGTCAAATAAAACAATTATTTTATTAAAGCTGTGTTAAAAGGAAATATAGTGTGTTGCATTACTAATAGTCATGATGACAGTATTATTTAGAGCACCATTTATGAAAGTATTACTAATGATGTGTTTTATGCCAATGGGCATATTATTAGCAATGTTAATATTGTAGCTGTTACTTGTGTCAAATAGCGCTTATACATGGCAAACCGCACAACTAAATGAATGCCGCCACATATCAACTGAATTAGAAGCTAAAAGTATTCCCATGAATGGAGGTATTGTTTTAGAAGACTCTCTTAAATAGCAGCTAAAATGACGAGATACCATAACAATTTTCAAAAGGAAATTCTTCATAATATTTCAATGCTCAGTAATACATTTCAGTGAAGTGATTACTTTTACGCCTACATACTCACAAGTCAAACGCTGGGAACAAAATAAACAATGAAACAATGTAACAAGAGATAAAATAACCAACCCAGATTGAACGATTGAGAGGATGGCTAATTACATACTCTGTGTAAGGAAAGTGTGGCAGTAGATACGCTTTCCACCCAAAAGTAAGAAATATAATTGTAAGTACAATATAAACAACGAGCAAACACGATTGAGAACACCAGGTTATTTAAAAGTAAAGTTGTCTCGTCCAGATTATAAATTTAAAAGTTATAAGTCGTAGAGGAAAACGGTTATCTGAAAGTTATGCCTTTGAAATCAATCCGAAAAAGTTGTATACAGAATATGCAATAACAAGATAGAAGCAAATAAGATACTCAATAAAGGAAAGATAGAAACATTTTGGAAATAATATCCAGTTATAAGATTAGGTAACCGTATTAAAAATTGAAAGACTATCTCCCATTAGTGTAATCGCTTTAAGCTCTAAAAGGATTTGGAAAGAGAACAATCGTTGGCATTGACAATATTCAGAACGATTGTAGATTGTCATCTGACATACTGCATGGCCAGTCAATGCACATCTTCACCGCCTTCGGAAATGTTCTGGATCAGATATTTGGATTGTTTCCTACCAGCAGCATATCAATAAACCCACCCACATACCATGGAAATGCTAACAGTCTATTTAGCTCCATTGAATTACTTGCATACCTGTAACTTAAAAACTACTCCCCGTAATATTATTCAATAATATAATTGTACATTTACAAATATAGTCGCAGTAGAACGAAAATGACGACTGAATGCACACAGGGACAACATAGCACTACGTACGGAAACTGGGCAAATGGAAATGGAAAATAAATAATTCAACTAGGTAAAAGAAATCCTTAAGAACTTATTTCAATAACAAACATATTTGTGCCATTGACGCATTTTCGGTGCTAACCATAACATGGCCCAACGCCGACACATAACAGACTTACAATCCATTGATAGTAATAGAAGAAGTTTACTAAAATCCATCATGCATTTCACAATAAATTGAAAGACCTACAGAAAAAACTTGGAAAGGGAACATTGAAGTCAGGAAACAATTTAAGATGGTAGTTGTTAAGGTTGTTCATTAGATTCCAATTTCATAAAAAGACATGCTGTATTCAGACCTGTTTTTATCGATTTAACAAATCGATCATAGAAAGAAATCGGATTGGATTTCAAACAACTAAACTCTAAAGCAAAAGCAGAAACAAATATATTGATGGCAATTGAGAGAACACTAGGAGTAGCCGCAAAAATAAGTCTTTAGATACCAATGTTAAACTGGATCCTCATACAAAAATATAATGCTAATGAACTAGATAAACAAATCCGGTCTGTATGAGACAACAGAAGATATAACAGTGCTCCCAGTATCTGCAGGCCATTACTGCTTCAGCTGTTGGAGAGAATAGTAACAATTCATACAATAAACATGATGAATATCACGTGTGTTGTATAATGGTTGAAACGATACATACACCACATTGTATCAGAATGTCTTATATGAACTCTGATAAAAAAAATTTACCCGCTTCTTCACCCAACTTCAACTTCAAAGAATTAGAGAAGTGTAACATTTATCTGTAGTCCAATAAAACATTAATCGTGCAAGGACATATTTGTTCAATTAAAAACAATGAAGCTTAGGAATATATCTCTGACCCTATCTGAAATTAGTTAAACAGGAATCATTCCAAAAAATGGTTGTAAAACGGCTTACTGTGTCCTTCTTAACAATTAATGTTTACGTACCGTTGCAAGGAATATGTTTATTATGGAGAGGGATCACTAAGCAGTGGTAAGTAAAATTTCAATGTTATTATCTGTTCGAATATACTTGCGGCACGTTCGAACTGGGGAAGAAGATACTCACTGCGTTTTGTCACGGAGAATATATCTCGCTTGTTGACAAATGGTGTGTATAAACCTAGATTAGCTCGCAGCGCCACCTACCCAGACTGTGAGATGCTAACGTTTCTGAGTACTGACACTAGGCAGATGATGCTACGAGATGACTGAAGGGATTGATTCTGTTATGCTTGTCCCCCAGTTCGAACGTGCATCAAGCATATTCGGACTGATAACAACATTATAAGGAATATGCTTAATATGTAAAGTGGTCCATCCAAGAATGTTACACCGCTAAATTTAGTGGGTATGCAAACAATGCGTTCGTTGGATGTGGTGCTAATGAAAGAGCAATAACTTTTGAAGTTTGCATATACACCCGTTACCCATTTTTGTATCACCGATCGCATTGTTTACATAAACGTATTCGTATACGAAACATCGTAACTTTCAGTACTGGCTCTGAATTCTATAAAAATAAACACTATCATCCAGTCCAAATTTAAAACCGAAATGTTTCATATTGATTTTATATATGAAAGGCAGCTTAAAAATCGCGACATTCACAGAAGTAAATATAGCGGCACTTTGCGAAAATCGTGAGAATCTAAATATAGAATTTTAGTCCCGAAGTCTCAGAAGCATTTTTTTTTTCGTTGCGCTGTTCTCCGTAAAACGAAACTACGACAAAGTACTCGTGGAAAATTTAAGGGAAAATAATTCTCATCTGAGCGTAACGTTCACGGAAAAACTCGAAACGTAAAAGATATATTCTGAAAGCTTAAAATGTTATTTAAAAAATCGATATAGAACTGAAGAGAACTTATAGCTGAAATAGACTAAAAAAGTAACAACATTGAGAATACAGACCACGAACAAACACTTCGTACGCATAAAACGATTAAAGCAAATAAGAAAAGATCAAAGCCAAACCATACAAATTGAACAGAATATTGACCAAATAAGAAAAGAAAGAAAAGAAAACATAGAACAACTAAAAATATGCAAAAATAGAAAGTTAGGAATATTGAAAAATGCAAATCAAGAGCTCAGATATAATGTAAAAGTTAAAAAAACTGAAGCATTACAATCAGTAGATATTTCTGGGGACCAACAGAAGTGTCCCAAAAATAAAACTAAACGATAAAATAATTAACAGATATAAATAACATAGGTATAATCATCATTGAAATAATGAAAATAATATTGACTTGTTGGTATGTGGTATTTCGTTATACAACCATAATATGCCATAAATACATATTAAACGTTTTTATCAGTCAATACCACGTTCTACTGTGTTAGCAGTGCGATTTTACATTACTTATTAAGGTTATCTCTACAGATATTCTATAGAAATTATAGCCAGCAATGGTTTTTGTTACTACGTTTCGTAGACGTGATGTAAACAAACAATGAGATCGAAGATGAAAAATGGGTAATGGGGGTATATGCCATATTTCGGGGGATGTTTTTGCCCCTTCATCAGCACCCATCTGCCCCATAAATCATCCTCGGACACATTACTTAAATAACCACTATATATATATATATATATATATATATATATATATATATATATATAATAAAGTAAAGTTGTGGAATACCGTACGAGTGGAAATATATATGAAAGAAGGTTTGAAAATGCACTTATTTTTTAAAAATATTTATTTACTTAACCGGTTTCACTTTTTGGGAAAAAGATTATCAAAAGTCTTTGAGAATAATAAAAAATGTTAAAAAACAGTCTGAGTATTAAAATGCATATATACATTCTTTGATGATAAAATATATTTAAAGTATAAAGCTTTGTATGAACTTTGTAGTGTTACATACTGATTGTCACACATTCTCTGATATTAAGGTGAAATTGTTAAAAACAGTGTTAAAATCAGTGTATGAAAATACACATATAGAAAAATACATATACATATTCTTATACATATTCTTTGACAATCGAATAAAATTGAGAAGGAACTGACCTGGCCTTTTTCTCTTGTGTATATTGAAGGAATATACACAAGAGAAAAAGGCCAGGTCAGTTCCTTCTCAATTTTATTCGATTGTCAAAGAATATGTATAAGAATATGTATATGTATTTTTCTATATGTGTATTTTCATACACTGTTTTTAACACTGTTTTTAACAATTTCACCTTAATATCAGAGAATGTGTGACAATCAGTATGTAACACTACAAAGTTCATACAAAGCTTTATACTTTAAATATATTTTATCATCAAAGAATGTATATATGCATTTTAATACTCAGACTGTTTTTTAACATTTTTTATTATTCTCAAAGACTTTTGATAATCTTTTTCTAAAAAAGTGAAACCGGTTAAGTAAATAAATATTTTTAAAAGATAAGTGCATTTTCAAACCTTCTTTCATATATATATATATATATATATATATATATATATATATATATATATATATATATATATCCGTAAGAGGAAGCCAACCAACTAAGGGATAGTACCGATCCAATATACTGCTGGTAGTGTGCACAATTATTAATACCCAAATGCTGGGTATTGCATAGCAATTTTGCAATCGAGTGTCATATATGGGCGGGGGTAAAAAGTGGTTTACCCTTAATTTATACGGCAAATAAAAAAATGGAGGGGATACACAAATGACATACATCAGCTGGTAGACATTCTGTTATGTCTATTGAAATAGACATAATAGAATAGAGATAATAGAATGTCTACCAGCAGATAAACGCATTCCTGGGAGCTGCTACATAAATTCTAATGACTCGTAGTGTTTTCACCGCAGCTACAAAAAGCATACAATGACCTGGAATATATGAAGTAAGTACAGAATATAATATCTTTCGGTATTATATGTAGATTCACCCAAACACAGTTTTTTATACACTGGGTATGATGTCAGATATATGAAATGCTGGTTTCAAATTCTGGCACAAGGCCAGCAAATTTGAGGGAGTGGGACAATCGATTACATCGTGCCCGTTACGCAACTTGCACTTATTTTATCGACCCGAAAGGATGAAAGGCAAAGTCGACCCCGACGGAATTTGAACTCAGAACGTAAAGACAGACGAAATACCGCAATGCATTTCGCCCGGCGTGCTAACGTTTCTGCCAGCTCGCCACCTTTTAAAGAATCTTTTCTACTCTAAGCACAAGACCCAAAATTTTGGGGGAGGATGCCAGTCGATTAGATGGAATCCAGTACGCAACTGGTACTTAATTTATCAAACTATAGAAAGGACGAAAGGCAAAGTCGATCTCGGCGGAATTTGAACTCAGAACGTAAAGACAGACGAAATTTCGCTAAGCATTTCGCCCGGCGTGTTAACTTTTCTGCCAGTTCGCAGTTTTAAGATATATGAAATATTGACCGAAAAGAAGGTCGATAAACGCGCAATTGTAAGAATTCATATGTCGATAAAGAATCCCTCTTCTGACATATGCCAATGATGCATCATTCAAGAGAGAGGATGTGCAACCTTACGAAAGTAGCAGCTGCGATAGGCAATAGTGCATCATTGTAAAATAAGTGGAAACATTATCCAAGGAAGTGGATAAAGAAAATAGTCAATACCAGCTTACTATTCTTTGTGGTGTTCGAGACTATAGGATCCAGCCTTCCAGTGCAGTCCATAATCTACACTAGCAGACTTATATCATGTGGGGATAACGCAAATCGATCAAATATTGCTACATAAAAACACCAATACCTTTTAATCAAAATACCAACTTCATCAGACGACGATATATTTCAGAAAGGAATGGCAGAAAATATCTAAAATCCAGTTGAAATAGAAAGTATCACTTTAGCAATAACCACTTTAGAAATGATAGTATCCAAGTAGCAAGACTTCGAATATATACGAGACAAAAGTTAACACCAAAACGCTAAACAGTAGAATATTTTCGATAGAATCGAAAAAGCAAAGAATGAAAAATCATAAAACAAAATCAGAGCTTTGCATCGCGGATACGGAAGGGAGAGAGAATGACGTTCGGCGGCGAAGTGCAATGAGGTAGTAAGATTTCAACTATAGAAATAATAATACTACGATTAATGATAAACCAAAATATCATTCTGTTATCATTTATAATTGTTGGTACTTACACACACATATTCACATCCACTTTATGTTATAAATTATAATAATGGAATTATTATCGCGTACTTCAACACTACTTTATTGAATGTTGGGTCGTCTTAGTGATATAATTAACAACTTCTTGACGACATACATGCATACATACATGCATACATACATACGTTTGTGTATGTGTGTGTATTGTGCGTATGTGTGGCTTATCGCTTATTTATTTATTTCTATTCTCACTCTGCCTTCCTCCTTTCCTCCCTCATTCCCTCATATTTTTCTCCTTCGCCTTTTCATATTGACCGGTCTTGGCAACCATTTGCAACAAGCATTTCTTCTCTTTTAACCTATCTGTGCTTTTCAAATGCTTGCTTTTAGTTCTATATAAGAGTGATTATGATTACAGCAGTCGGTCATTTATAAAATGTAAAAACCTCTTGGATCGTCTTAAACATGATATTTTCTTCAAATAATCAAATATCAAATTACCGTCTGTCTCACCTACAATTTTATCTCTTTCTTTCTCTTTTCTTTTGTCGTTGTCCTTGTTCTTTGAATTTTCTTCTTCGTTCTTCCCTCCTTCATTTTCTTTATTTTATTCCCTTGCTTTTTGCTTTCTTTTGGTTTATTTTCTCCTTTGTCTCTACCAGACACACTCCAATTATTGCCACCGCTTATTCATCCCCACCTTTCAACCCAAACAAAAATACATAAGAAAACCCCCCCAGAACGAATTATACTAACGCAACTTTTATGATTTTCACTATGAGAACTAATATTTCCACACTCCACTTAAAGCCTCCTTATATAAGTGCTCCATTTGAAAAGTATGAACAGCTAAACACTTCGTCTTCTTTTAAGAACGACAACACAGAAAACTTCTAAGTAACTGTCAACAGTGTTTTCTTGTGATAATAAACGCTGTATTATAGCTTAATGTATTCAATGATACTTCGCTTGAAATTTGATTATCGTTACAGATAGATTCTTATATAACTGCACATTTCACATGCACATACCACGCTGGATAACGGAGGCATACTCACACACACACACACACACACACACACACACACACACACACACACACACACACACACACATGTTCAAACGCACATACACACAACACACACACATGTACACACACACACACACACACACAAACACACACACACATATATATAACAAAACCATATATATATATATATGTATTTATACATATGTTAATATATATATTATAGACACACATACTTATGTGTGTATGTATCTATCTATCTATCTATCTATCTATCTATCTATCTATCTATCTATCTATCTATCTATCTATCTATCTATCTATCTGTCTATCTATTTATCTATCTATCTATCTAACAAAGGCCTCAAAAGATATTTTAAGATCCACAAAGATCAGAACTTATCCGCAGCTCTTGGTGGTCCAAATCGGATGTTCAATCCATGTGGGTGTCTTTTCAGAACATTGTCTGGTTTAAAAAGTCACATGAAATGCCATGATGGTGCTGAGGTGTAGGTACAGGAAGTGGTCAAACTCTGCATAAGGATTAGACAACCACCATGTATGTATGTATGTATGTATGTATGTATGTATGTATGTATGTATGTATGTATGTATGTATGTATGTATGCATGCATGCATGTATGCATGTATGTATGTATGTATGCATGTATGTATGTGTGTATGTATGTATGTATGTATGTATGCATGTATGTATGCATGCATGTGTGTATGTATGTATGTATGTATGCATGTATGCATGTATGTATGTATGACTTGTGCCAATTAAGGTTGAAGCTTATCTAAGTATATGTATATAAAATATATAACAAATAATTAACGCACTATATTTATTATGCTTGATATGTATATAACGTCTAAAAACTAATTGGTTCTGTGGTATTGACGTCGTGGGACTGACGTCGTGGGAATGGATCCGGAATCATGTGACTCGGAAACTAAATTCTTACCACGCTTGGTTCTCTTTTGATTTTATATAGACATGAATCATTTACAGAGTTTATATCTGAGAGCAGAATATGAAAGCAGAGCAGATAACGGAGGCACACTCGCATATATATATATATATATATATATATATATATATATATATATATATATATTTCAAGGTTTTTAACTTTTAAATTTGTATATTTAAAAGAGACAGAAACTTCAAACTCGATATATCCAAGATCGATTTTTTCACCACTCTATGTCAACATTTCTGTGCCAAACTTATCCAGTGACTGGTCCGTTGGATTTCGACATTTGGCACTTCTTCAGGAATGGCTACCGTCGGAACAAAACACGGAAAAACACATACATAACGATCATATTAAATTATTAAATTATTAAATTATTAAATTATTAAATTAATTATTAAATTAAATTATTAAATTAATTTTCCTCTGGAAAATTATATATATATATATATATATATATGTTCAAATACACATACACACAACACACGCACGTATACACACACACACACACACACACACACACACACACACGCACGCACACACACATATTTTTTCTTACGTATTTCTATTACCCTTTGAAACGTCAGGGGTCAACTAAAACGTTAGCTTTGTACTAACATAACATGTAAAAACAAAACTCAAGGGAACATATAGACAGCCCCTTTAAAAACCAGATATGGACAATTGTATACACACATATATGTATGTATATGTGTGTATATATGTATATGTATATGTATATGTGTGTATATATGTGTGTATATATGTAAATATATACACATTAGATATATTTTTGTATTATAAGCATATGTATTTGTATATGTCTGCGTGTACACATGTTTATACATATGTGTGCATATATGTCTGTGGACATGTGGGTGTTTTTAGAGTACTGATATGTTCTTTAGAACTTCTTATATGTGATTATATTATTAAAAGAACCACCTCAGTTGACATGAGAAAATATGTAGTTTGCACTTTGTGGTGAAGTTATTCATTCTTTTTATATATATACCTTTCTGTGTATTTTGTTAAGTGAGTAACGTGAGAGTTTTTGATCATGCAAAGTTATGTGCAGTCATGAAATATCGTTGATAATAGGTGTGAACACGGAACACATTGATCACAGCTATTGTCAAAGGCGTTCCAGCCATCCACGTAGTCGTCGTTTATTCTGTGGTCTTCTTTTTGCAGCCAGAAATCATCCCCATTTCTCATTCTGCTAAAATACCATCGATAAGAAGATTAAAATGTTGCCAGAAAGTAATAAGCGTTGGATAAGTGTTGGAGACAAGTAATTTGATAATGTTCAGTTATCAAATAACTGGTTTTCGATGATAAAATAATAGTATGACGCAGGTGTGGCCGTGTGGTAAGAAGGTTGCTTCCTAACCACATGATTCCGGGTTCAGTCCCACTGCATGCCACTTTGGGCAAGTGCCTTTTAGTATAGACTCAGCTGACCAAAGTCTTGTTGTGGGGGGGGACTTGGTAGACAGACACTGAAAGAATCCCGTCGTATCTATTTATCTGTGTGTAGCTGTGTATGTGTTTGCCTTTCTCTCTATATTTGTACCCCACCACACCGCTTGCCAGGCTTAAAAAAGCCTAGTACTTATTCTTTACAGAATGTTATATTTCAACAATTTAGTTCTTGTGTTATGGAGGACGCTACCTTGTTCACTATAACCTAAAAATTAAGAGGAAGATTTGAGGATATTTCCATGATCAATTTACGTAGAAATTAAATTGGAATCTTAATACAGAAAACGGTTTACCCTCATCAGCACAAGTGGAAATTTTAATATATTTATCGATACTATATTTTAATAAATATGTCTTTTATGGTAAAGTGATGGTATGTTGTCAGCTTAATGTGACAGTCCCATGAAAGGGAAGAATGCTATTGCTATTTAGCCCCAGGAAACACCGTTTCCAGCTGGCCATGACACATTTTCTGTGACCTTATGTTTTCAAAGAGTGATAAGCACCTCCACCCAGCAGAGCCAGCATCCAGAGACTAGTTTCAGAGTCATTGCTCATCATCAGTCTGTTTTATGGTATTTAATTACTCAGTGCACATATACTTGTTTTATAAATGTTTAGGTCGCCCAATCAAGTATCTATTTCACCTCCTCATAATATATCTTGTATATTCCACCCCTCCCATAAATTTTTGTAAGCCCCGTATTATTAAGACAGCGAACTGGCAGGATCGTTACCACAGCGGGAAAAATGCTTAGCGGGATTTTGTCCGTCTTTACGTTCTGAGTTCATATTTCGCCAAGGTCGACTTTGCCAATCAACCTTTCGGAGTGGATGACATAACTACCAGTTACGTACTAGGGTCGTTGTAATCGACTAGTCCTCCCTACCCCACCAAATTTCAGGTCATGTGCGCACAGCAGAAAAGATTATTTTAATTATCATTTATTTTTACTTGCTTCACTCATTTGACTGCGGCCATGTTAGATCACAATCTTTTTTTAAACAAATAGACCCCAGGACTTATTCTTTGTAACCCTAGTACTTATATTGGTCTCTTTTGCCAAACGTATAAGTTATAGGGACCTAAACACACCAACATCGGTTGTCAAGAGATTGTGAGAGGACAAACAGTCACAAATAACAAATACATACCTCTCTCTCTCTCTCTCTCTCTCTCTCTCTCTCTCTCTCTATATATATATATATATATATATATATATATATATATATATATATATATATATATATATATATATATATATATATATATAGATATATATATATATATATATATATATATATATACATATATACATATACATTTACGACGGGCTTCTTTCCGTTTCCGTCCACGAAATCCACTCACAAGGCTATGGTCGGCCCGAGGCTATAGTAGAAGACATCTGCCCAAGATGCCACGCAGTGGGACTGAACCCGGAACCGTGTGTTTGGGAAGCAAGCTTCAGCCACGCCTACTACTACTACTACTACTACTACTACTACTACTACTACTACTACTACTGCTGCTGCTGCTGCTGCTGCTGCTGCTGCTACTGCCGCTGCTAAGTGTAACTACTCGAAAATGAACGGATATCTTTACTGAAATAGGAACAAATGACAGGCTTCTGGGAAAATGATGAAAATTAAGTGTATTGTTTAAGTTAATTAGAGATAATTTTAGTCACTATGAATGAAGTAATTTGAATTAGAAACGATATGAAAACGGAATCGCAGAAATAGAATGCACATTGACCAACAAGAAAGTTTAAAAGACGATATAGAAGCAAAATGATTTCTGAAAATCTGAAAGGTGAAAACACATAGAAAGAAATTATAAAGTGTAACAGATAACACAAAAAAGCTCACTTAAATATCAAGCTGTTGAAGATGAATATGGCAACCTACCGAACAAAGGAAATGTATGCAAATAGGAGAGGAGAATACTGTGGAGAAGTTTAATCAAAGCGGGGACAGTAGTGAAAAAAATTGAAAAAACTATTAAGAAAAGAAATTCCTGAAATAAACAACAAAAGCCAGAAATCACTTCAGAATTTGAATAAAAAATATGGAGGAAATAACATAAAAGTCGAAGACGTAAAGAAGTGGGGCGATTATGTCACTAATCTATCTGTAAAATTCCTAATGGCCCAGTAAATCGACTGAATCAACTGTCCTATCACAACCATGTAATGGAATCACCAAAAATTACCGTAAAACAGCAGTGCAATTTGTTTCATTGTCCTTCATTAGCCATACAAACAAAAAATATGCTATATAATTCATCTCGTCAAATGAAACCAGCAGAAATAAGGACTGGGAAACTGGCTGGGCTGCAAGAAATGAGAAACAGCGTTTAGCAAATTCGTGAAAATATTTTAGCAGAAGAAAGTAAGAACAAAACCAGTCGGGTCTTTGCCTGAACTTCATTGATGCAAGAAAAAGAATTTGAGTGTCTGTGAATAAAAGAGGTATATAACGTATCTCGAGAAAATATAACATCAGCCTAGCAATGTTATTACGACGCTATATCATCATACAAAATGTTGAGCTTGGGTGAAAAACACAGCAAGTAATTACTAAAAACATTTGGCATCAAACAAGTCAAGCTCCTTCGTGAATCCATTTCAGTGTGTTTTATATAATAAATAATGAGAGAAGCATTTTAATTATTTGAAGGCTAATTTAGTAATTTCTCGTTTGCAAGTTATATTGATTTCGTATGTCACGTTGTTCTGTTCCCGTGGTTTTGTTCGTGATGCCAAGGAGGAGTGAATAAATGAGAATTTATAAACAGACAATGATATTTTGATCTATAATGTACTGATCGCCGAATTTTATCGTTTACCTGAATAATAAATTGTTGTTAAGCAGGTAAATGTGAACTATAAAACAAATGAGACTCTTGGTCAAGGATAGTTTCGTTCATGTTTCATACCGGAGGTACCAGACCTGTCACTTAGTCATATGTGACTCTATGCGAACGATTGTATGAGTGGCACAGATAAAGTGACCAACATTTCTGTATAACAGTGTTTCTTAACCATTTCCTACCTATGGATCACCTTTGATTTCCATTTTACTTGGTTCGATCCTCAGACACATTCAATACTTTCAAAAATCCTATGATATTTTTATGATTAAATATTAATTATTAGCAATTGTATTAAAAAAGATTATCAAAATATTTTGTGTATCTTCTATCTTGTTTCAGTCATTAGACTATGGCCATAGTCGAACTATGAGCTCCCGTACTCTGTTTCTTTTTAACCCTATTACCTATTCTATCAGTCTCTTTTGCCGAAACGCTAAGTTAGGGGTATGTAAACATACTGACATCGGTTGTTAAGCGGTGGTGGGAGATAAAGCCGATACAAAGGTACACACACACACACACACACACACATATATATATATATATACACGACGAGCTTCTTTCAATTTCCGTCTACCAAAATCACTTACAACGCTTGGGTCTTCTATAGTAAAAGTCACTTGCCCAAGGTGCCACTCAGTGGGAATGAACCCGGAACCATGTGGCCGGGAAGCAAGCTTCTTATCACACAGTCACGGTTGCGTTTTATAAAAGTACAACCAATTAACAAAATCCTATATGGACTCCCAAGAGTTATATGGACTTCGGTTGAAAACCAACGATATACACCTTCAAATGCAACTTCTAAAAATAGATTAGAATCACTTTGAATATATTATCACTCAAATAATGGTTTCCTTCAATTTTTATCCCAGAATTGTACATTATACTGAAAGAGATAAATAGGAGGTCGTGACAGTTGTGTATGTCTGATTTAATTTCAATAAGGAAATGGAAGGAATTAATGTAGCATCAAAATCAGAAAATTCAACTTTGTTGCTGATTTACTTTGATCGAGTAAACTATTAAAAAAGGCTTAAAATATTCCAACCACAACTAAGCTATATCTAGAAGTAAATCATTCCATCTATCTTTCACGTTTTTAGACAATAGGGTGTGGTGTGAAGATTTGGTTGCTATTTGTTGAAGGTAAACGTACGATGTACGGTTTCCAATTCATTCACCACAAAAATTAAATCATATATTGACAAAAGCAAGTTTCACTTTGGCCACGAAAATGTGTGAAGTATTCGATATTTTGTTCTCACGAAACGCTACTACAAATACAGTTAAGCTTTATTTTAATCTGTCTTGTGGTGTTCACTAATTATTCTGAAGTGTTTTCTCGTTACACAGGAAAATGGTAAGAACGTTTTATGCATTTTCTCTGGTCATAATAATCAGTACTTAATGTTTTATGTATTGGAATTTGTGTGACCAATTTAATTTTATTGGAGCTTAAAATTAAATGAAATTTAATAGTATTTTAGAATGTTTAATAGAATTTTAAATTATTTTTATGCATTTGTGTACATTTAAACTAATTAAATATTATTTTACAGAATAATAGAATTAAAATTTCTTTGATTAAAACCCTTTCTAACTTGGAAGTATCGAAAGAGCATTTGAGGTACATAATACTTTATGAGTACAAAAAAGGAAACTCTGCATCCAAAGAGACTCGAAACATACACTCATTTTATGGGAAAGAATGCTTGAATGAAAGAACTTGCAGAAGATGGTTTGCAAAATTCAGAAGTGGAGATTTCAACCTTGAAGATGAAGATCGAACAGGACGTCCAGTTGAGTTTGATGATAAGCTCCTTGAGGTATTACTTGAAGAAAATCCTGCATTATCAGTTGAAGAATTGGCAATAAAGCTTAGTTCAAACCATACAACTGTTCATCGTCATCTTCAACAATTTGAAAAGGTTCCTAAACTTGGAAAATGGGTGCCTCATAAATTGTCCGAAAGGAATCGCAAATCCCGAATTGACATCTGCTCTTCTCTCCATTCTCGCGAACTCATTTCACCCTTTCTGGATAGACTTGTGACTGGTGACGAAAAATGGGTCTTCTATCGAAATGTTAAATGTCGTAAACAGTGGCTTGGTAAAAGGGAAAAAGCTCAACCACAACCAAGAAGGGAACTTCATGGGAAAAAGGTTCTTCTCTCTATCTGGGTGGTATTGTAAAGAAGTAATTCACTTTGAATTGTTACCACCTAATGCAACAATCAATGCCCAAGTCTACTGTCAGTAATTAGAGCGTTTCAACCAAGCTTTGAAGAAAAATAGACCCGTTTTAGTGAATCGAAAAAGAGTGATGTTTCATCAGGACAATGCACGATCCTACGCTGTAAAGATCACATCACAGAAGATCGAAGAAATTGGTAGGGAAAAAATTCCTCATCCCCCATATTCTCCCGACCTTGCTCCTTCAGACTACCATTTGTTTCGTAGTTTACAAAATCATTTGGGGGACATAACTTTCGCAAGTCAGGAGAAGGTCGAAACTGACATTTCAGAGTTCTTCGCTTTGAAAGCAAAAGAGTTTTACATTGACGGGATTAAAAAGCTTGTAAATAGATGGAAGGAAGTCATAGATAAATAGGGAAAGTACATTGATGATTAAATTTCAATTAAATATAACATTTGATCACTTGTTTTCTTTATTCAAAATTCGGACAGAACACTTGCCCAAAGTGCCACGCGGTGGGACTGAACTCGGAACCATGTCGTTGGGAAGCAAACTTCTTACCACACAGTCACACCTGAAAAATTTCAGAAAATGTTTTAATCTTGAAAAATATTAATGTATAAAATGTTGGAGACCTTTTCTTTTGACAGTGTCACTTTATCTGCACCACACAGTGTAGTTGTTAACAGATCTCCAAACAATTGTACATGAGCAAATTGATAAGTTCGGAATAACAGCTGTTTTATGCAACGACTGACGTTAAGATTTATTGGCCGTCATTGAGATAGCTATTTGATTTAGAAACCGTAATTGCGTAAGGGTGAATGACAGAGTGTTGTCAGAAAGTCTCAGCTTAATTCTCGTAGCAATACCATGTTTTGCAAAATATTAACTTACAGCAACAATGTTGTTTTAAATCGTTGGTTCATTCAAAAATGTTATTCGAAGTATTGTTATATTGCAAAGCCCATTGGTTCTATTTTAACGACAACAAAGTTATGGATGGAATTACACTAAGTTACATCTGTTTAGGAACTTCACTGGACAATTGTCTTTCGATAGTTAATACCTGCGCACTTGTACAGACTTAACTTTAGAAGAACTTCAATGTTCATTTGATCACTCATAGCCATCAAAAATATTTAAGTATTGAGCAACGGTAAGACGGTCTTATTTTTCCCAAGTCACGTACCTTTCTTTCCTTCATGCACAGTACTTTCGGATTATGTAATTTAATTTCATTACTTAGACTTCGAGAAATTCATGCGAGGATCCTCATTACTGTTCACCGATTGCTGTTGTTTGGTATTGTTTTTTTTTGTTTTTTTTAGCTTTTCCCCTAGGAATTGTTTATTAGTTTTTCCTCCATACAATAATTTCTGCTACTCTCTTTAGGATTTCCCAGTAGACTCATCTTTGATTTTTGCTTCAATTTTCTGTCACCGTTGTTGTTTTTGTCAATAATGTCTTCGTTCCTGTCTCGCTAATTTTTTCTGTCGAATATTCTTTCCTGATTTCTATCCATATTATATATAGATATACAAAGATTAATAATAACTAATTATATTTGTGATAAGCATGTTAGAACAAAATTGTCTGCTACGTCTGCTGTGATCTAGATATATCTACTGCCATAAAAGCAGTTTCTTGCGAAGTAGTGAAAAAACAATTCAAAAAAGTTGTCTTCATCTATAACCTGTCGGTAATGGTGTTATTGGTGCAAGTTCTCGTCAGTCAGATACAATAACGGCTCCACAACAACATGTGGAGTGGTAGACATGGGTTAGAGATTAGTTGTAGACAATCTTTGGTACCCAGCCATTATCGTATCAACGAATAATAAAAACTATAACCACATGAGCATAAGGAGCAGGTGATAAATTTGTTGAGGTCAATGTGTAACCTTTACACACTTTGCCAATATTTACATTAAACATAAACTAGACAGGGCTAGAAGCGCTGTGTCCTCATCTGTAGATGTCCTTCAGCATTTTGCTAGTATCCGTAAGTTTGCAACGGAATAATAAGCAGATGTTTGTCACATCACACCATTTATTCGGTGTTTAGACACCTTTTGCTGTCCTTACACACACACACGCACACACACACGTAATGCACACTCACACACCTACACACATACATGCAGATGTACATACATGCAGATGTACATACATGCAGATGTACATACATGCATACATAAATATATTTGCAAGTAACATACAGATACAAATACTACCAGTTGGAAGCTCCATATGCCAGATACCAGGAAGCTTATGGGGTCATCAGGAGGGAATGCGCGCCGTTTCGGGGCCTTCCTCTCGATGGCGTTATTGTGCACCGGCGCAACTCACTGACAGCACGCCCCCCCCCCCCCCCCTTGCAATATCAACTGGTTACTAGACATCATTCAATATTTGTCTAGCCATTACCGATCGTCTTTTTTCAAACAAATCCAATGGGTTGTCTTTCTCATTGCAGCCTGGATATCGCTCACCATGGTATTTGCTTTACGTTGAGTCACGCTTAGCGACAGCAACCATTGCTTTATACTGCTTCCAATGAATTCTCTACATAGAACTTCGATTGGGGAGTCATACACCGACCAAGTTTCGCACGTATATTCAATATAAGGAATTACCCTGCTGTATGATAGCATATGGCAGCTGATAATCGTTTAGGAGCTTTAAAATGCACGTTATGAGGCTATTACCCATATGATATTGAGTAC
Source organism: Octopus bimaculoides (assembly GCF_046866305.1). Taxonomy (NCBI): domain Eukaryota; kingdom Metazoa; phylum Mollusca; class Cephalopoda; order Octopoda; family Octopodidae; genus Octopus; species Octopus bimaculoides. The sequence continues at coordinate 4,559,611 of NC_142929.1, forward strand.
AAGCACACATGCACACACACGCACGCAGACACACACAAACACACACGTACATATATATATATATATATATATATATATATATATATATATATATATATATGCGTGTGTGTGTGCTAGAGAGAGAGAGAGAAAGGGAGAGAGAGAGAGAGGAAGAGAGAGACTTAGGTAAAGAGAGCGTACCCGTAGAACGTGCCATTACTGCTCAAAAATTACAGATTTCGAGTACGTGGACGAAGCGCAATATCCATGATATTTTGCAGCGCAACCATTCCGATGTAAATAAAGAGATTGATAAAACAATGACCAAACTTCAATATCTGTAGGTCAATATGATAGGAACAAAGACAGGGATAAAAGAAAACAGTGGTGGGTACTGAAATCTATCTACAGCCTGAACGTTAGCCTCAACAGTTTCAGGTTATCACAGGAAGAAAACGAAAACACTTAATGATTCAAACTAGTTCCAATCTATAAATTGTCTCAAGTGATATGTATTCTCTTAACATGAACTTTCAGAGTTTACATTGTCAAATTCTTGATGCTATTGTTTAGCACAAGGTAATCTGTAATCGAGTTGACCAATCACCAAAGGCGTTCAAGATGTGGCCATTGCGTACTCTTCAGTATCAGGAATTATATTATTTAATGTATTCTTTATTTAAGATGATAAGGTGGCAGTCAGGAGATGTGGGCTCCCCTACCTGTCCCTGTTTACTTTTGATTACGTTGAAGCGTCTCGTATTTATATCACATGTGCAATTTTTATACAAGTGTAGCTTGCATTAAAGGCAGTTATCAACGGTTTAATAGATAGAGAATTATATTCTCTGATTACACATGTAATCCATTTAAATTTCAAATTGAAATACGTTTAATATTACATTGATTTTTAATTTTCAGAGTAATGCATAAGTATTATTCTAAAATATTTTGATTTCATATTTCTCTTTATTTTGCAACGTAATAGAAATAATCGCATACAAAATTATAGTTTATTGGTTACGTGTGAAATGTAATTAGACAGAAATAAAAATCGTAGAGACACACACTCTTATCATTATATTATCGAAGACACTTCCTCATTAAATTATATTTTTCTGTCAGTTATTATCTATCATGATTTCTGAAGCAGTATGTCAAAAGCGATGGCTGCTTGCGTTATGGACCATAATAACATGGATTACAAATAATTTTTGGTGTAAAGGAGTGTTTGGTATGGCAAACATTACAATCCTCGTAAACGAGCTTAAAGGATATGTATATATATATATATATATATATATATATATATATATATATATATATGAGTGAGTGCGTATGTGGATGTGAAAATGAAAATGAGCTCAGACAAATAATTCAGAAAGGCCTGTGGAATGTAGTTATACAAGAAAGACTAATAATGGTATATTAAATAACATAAAAAATATAAGAAATTATTATTTTTTTACTGAAAATCTTCAATTCCAAAGGGTTCGGCCAGTCTCTGGGTGGCAAATGAAACTCCAATTTAGAAGAGTAGATAATCTTTAGATTTAAAATCTAAAATCTTAAATCTTCATAAAGGAAAAGATTGTCTGATTGCTTGAAGATACGCGAACAGTATTTTTACGTGTTTGCACCCCTACAGACGTCATTAGCACAGCTATAACCTATCTTATATTTAACAGGCGAGAAACTTAAACATATCCAAAACCACTGGGATACAATCATGGCCTTAGTAATTTTCCTGAATGAAACAAAAGTGAACTAAAACAAATAGCTCGGAGTGGTGAGTGGTAGAAATATATATGTAAATGAAGTATAGTCCTATAGTTTAGAATTTCGCTTCGTTACTGCAAAATCTTGGATTCAATCCCAGTAGGTACTTCTTGGGCAAATATCACTTTCCTTAGCCGTGGATCGGCCCATGCATAGCGTGTGAAGTTTATTAATAGTAACTGTATAGGACTGCAACTGGTGTATTGTGTTATCTATACTAACGAATTAAACTTGTTTACTCATTCTTTTTGCTGTGCATGATGATAATTTAAGTAGATTAAATGGATTTTATTTCCCTGGATTCGCTTTTCTTACTGGAGCACGTATTGAAACTTTTAACGGTGTCTGTTCAATACAGTGCTGAGTGTATTAGCATTTATTTTTATGGAAGCATATACATATCTCTAATAGGGTTCTTTATTAGACAATCACAGGGTATCAAGTTATACATGTTATTGGGTCTTAATTTTTCAAATCTTTTATGTTGCGAAATTTGTATGAATAAGTATGGTCCCCATGAATTTCACATCCTCTTGACTATATAAATAACAGAACACAACAGCAAAAATATAAAAATTGTGTAAAGTTAGCAAAGATGTTATATCCAAAAGTTTAGAATGATACAAAAACAATTTATAGCAATAATAACTTTCTTCGTAAACATTCTATAGACTCAATGTAATAACTACTTTATATTAATCTTGAAAATACTCGTGACTGAAATAAATAGATGTCGCGCTTTTGAATACCAAACTTTTAATTTATTGTCGAAAAAATATTTAATGTAAAAGAAATAAAATGGAGAAAAAACTGATGTTTATAAATATATTTATAAGTGTTCTTTTGAGACGCAAATTTCTTTTATAATATAATTAATATTTAATGTTTTCCTTCCATAATATTACATATCGATTATATTGATCCATAATCCTACATTCAGTTTATTGCAGCAGAATATTTATTTTATTCATATCGAAATTTGCGCCTCCAATCCATCTAACAGGAATATATTCTGAGGAAGAAATAGAAAAAAAAAATGTTTCTACAACAAGGTAACAAAATACACGAATATTCTATATGGAAAGTAAAAGCAGATGGATGTTCGTAGCCAATGCAATATTCAATATTTCGAGCTTATTTTGTCAAGAAACATTAAGATTCTAAAGGCTGCTGAAAATTTCGCATCGCTTCTAACCATGTGATGATAATAATAATAATAATAATAATAATAATAATAATAATAATAATAATAATAATAATAATAATAATAGTAATGACATAGAGAATAGGAAGCCAGACATAGTCTTAATCGAGAAAGAAAACAAACTATGCTAGATCATAAATATAGCATGCCCAACTGACAACAAGGTATACGATAAGGAAGAAAGAAAAGTTGAGAGATATGACAGGTTAGCTTGGGAAGTTAAGCAGTTGTGGTCGCTGTAAAAGATGGTAGTAATACTAATAATTGTCGGAGCCCTGGGAACAGTGAGCAAAAATCTCGAGAAGTACATGGAACAAATAGGGGCTGCAATAAGGGTGGAGCACTTGCAGAAAACAGCACTGCTTGGAAACGCTCGAATACTCCAGAAGGTGCTCGAGAAATAAGAGGTGTTACCTTAGTTCACTGGTAGTGAACAGCTGACACCGTAGTACATCTCCAGCGATAGAAGCTGTGCAAAGGCAATAATAATAATAATAATAATAATAATAATAATAATAATAATAATAATAATAATAATGATGATGATGATGATGATGATGATAATAATAATAATAATAATAATAATAATAATAATAATAATAATAATAATAATAATAATAATAATAATAATAATAATAATAATGATGATGATGATGATAATAAGCTGGCTGAAAACTTCAACGACATACTAGCAGAGCCAGAGACAATGCCTGAATGGTTCACGAAAGGGAAAACTATCCTAATTCCCAAATCCACTAAAACGGCAAAGCCACAAAACTGCACACCTATAACCTGTCTCTCTACAATTTACAAAGCCTTTACTGCAATAATATCGCAGAGATTGAGTAAGCACCTGGAAAATAACAATCTGTTTCCAGAAGAGCAGAATGGACGCTGCAAGGGCTGATACGGCTTTAAATATCAACTAATGATCAATAAAGTCATAACTGAAGACAGCCGCAGAAAGAAGAAAGGCCTCAGTATGGCCTGGATCGACTACCGAAAGGCTTTTGATAATATTCCTCACACGTGGATCCTCGAAACACCAGCCATGAACAAGGTAGCACCAATAATTATAAAATAAATAAGACACTCTATGAATAAATGGGAGACAGTGCTACAGCTCCAAACAAAAGAGGGACTCGTGGAAACGAAAGCCATCCCCATTAGAAGAGGAATATTCCAGTATTCCAGGGAGACACGCTCTCTCAACTCCTTTTCTGCTTGGCACCGAGACCGTTATCTGATATGCTAAATAGAACTGGATGCGGATACAAATGTTACGACAAAACAATCAGCCGCCTCTTATATATGGATGACCTAAAACTATACACTACAAATGATAAACAACTGGAAACGCTACAGACAGTACAAGGATTTATCAAAGAAATCGATATGAAATTTGTCTTAGAAAAATGTGCCAAAGCAACCTTGAAAAGAGGAAAACTAGTTAAGAGTAGCAACATCACACTAGATAAAGCCAATGAAATAAGAGAATTAGACCAAAGCTAGACATACAAATATTTAGGAATAAATGAACTAAATGCGATACAACACACGAATGAACGAGAAAATAAAGAAAGTTAGATCAATACTGAAAACAGAGCTCAATGCTAAAAACAAGATAATGGGTATTAAAACTTTAGCCGTCCCAGTTATATGTTACAGCTACAATATCCTTAACTGGACACTAAACGAACTAACCAGCATAGACAGGAAAACAAGAAAAATAATGACAGGATCTAGGATGCACCACCCAAAATCTGACATAGAAAGGCTATATATACAACGTAGAGGCCTTATACAGCTGGAAGACTAATATAAAATAACCACCATAGGACTGCAAAAATACCTACTCCAGAAGCAAGGAAAACTAATACAAATAGCCACAAAACACGAGCAAAACAAAAGAACTGAAACTTATTTAATAATGATCCCTGGCTTACCATCCATGCAGGAAGTACAAAAGATTGTCTTAACTGTTACGTCACACGCATCAAGAAAAGCGTTGTCGCTGCGGATTTTCTATCCTTTTCTCTTTTATTTTCTTTACTTGCTTCAGTCATTTGACCATGGTCATGCTGGAGCACCGCCTTAAAAGGATTTTAGTCGAAGAAATCGACCTGAGGACTTATTCTTTGTAAGCTTACTACTTACTCCAGCATCGGTTGTCAAGCGATGGCGGGGGGGGGGCAATTAAAAAAAATTATGTTTCCCCTTTTCTCTCTGTATTTCTTCCTCTTTTTCTTTATCGCATGACTTTGTAAATGAACAATGCAGTGTGTTTATTTTAATGGCCTGCTAATGTATACAGTGAGTTTCTCTGCCTTAGGTGTCAGGAAGACACTCGGCAAGAAATGGATACAGAACTGAAAGACGTTAATGGTGATGGTAATAATAATAATAATAATAATAATAATAATAATAATAATAATAATAATAATTAATAATAACAATAATAATGAATATAATAATAGTATTTGTATATAGATTAAGGGAAAACAATATGAATATGATGCTAGTTATGACATTCCAGTCGCCTCAGAATCATTAGGATTAGCATACTACCATCACTGCCTAAAAATTCAAATAACAATAACAAAAATACTAGCAATGATATTAGTAATAAAATATTAACAAAAGTAAGAACGACAGAAATAATAATGATGATGATGATGATGATGATGATAATGAAAAGTTATATTATTATTATGAAACAATACTACACCATATTAGATGCAAGTATGTTTGTTTAAAGAATTCATGCATTTCTAGAAAATATGTTTAGTGATAAAGAAATGGTAATAAGATTTCATAGATGATAAAAAGGAAAGAAAATGTTTATCTATGATATTTGGTTGCACATTATATTTCTAACGACTGTAGTTAACTAAAAACATATCGATTGGTAGAATGGCTTACAGTAAAAAAAGATGAAGATGTTTTTTCTTTACAAACAGGTTATGGTGCTAAAAATATTCTATCTCCATGGATGGATTTTTTTTTTACCAACCTTTCAAAATACATTGATTATAACAGGTTCTCAAGAATTTCTTTAAAATTAGCCTGACAAAATGTATTGATCTGTACTCTTTAGCTGATCAGAAATACATCTGCGGTTCAGCAACATCTCTCTTTTCGAATTTTGCATTTAAGTACGAAATAATAACGTATCAATTTTCATGTCATTCATAATATTAATTTTGATCTTCCTGTGCTAAATTGATACAATGCACTTATTGCACAAAAACCTACAGTGACCACTTCAAAATTTTGAACACTGCCATCAGATAATAGATTCTAAGTAGGATACTAAAGGATATCGAACATTACTTAACAAACGTTGCTTTCAAAGGTCATAAATGAATTCTAAAAAGACAATTTCTAAATTGATCCCGGATTGCTGCAAGTTTTTGATCTTTACAATATGAGGTCAATGTTTAAAATAGTCCATTTCTTCTGGTTGTTAAAAACACTTTATCAGAATTTTCTCGTATAATGCTTTGCAGCACGAATTGTATTAAAGGAGGAAATATCAAGAGGAAGTTGAACGAATAAAGATTCTATTTCGCTTTTAGAATCATAAATATACACTTTCAGGAGTTCTTTTTGTGTTCTGATGCACTTACATCAAATGTTGTCTTGCTTCACAAACGATAGAGATACTTATCTTTCGGATGCTGCATGTAGCTATATTTTTCTTTGGAATATGGCTTTAAAATATCACATACTCTTCAGACTCTATCTAAAGCTACCTTTCACGTGTTACAGGACCATCGAGATATTCTGATTCATTTCGTCACCACGGCTCATTTATCTTTTACTTGTTTCAGTCATGAAACTGCGGCCATGCTGGGGTAATGCCTTGAAGAATTTTAGTCTAGCGAATCGACCCCAGTATTTAATTTTCAAACCTGGTACTTATTCCACCACTAAATTACGAGGACGCAAACACACCAATACCGGTTGCCATGCGGTGGTGGGGGACAAACACAGACACAAAGAAACGCACACATACTCACACACACAAACACATACATAGGACGGGCTTCTTTCAGTTTCCATCTATCAAATTAATTTACAAGGCTTTGGCCGGCCCAAGGCTAGTAGAAGACACTTGTCCAAGTGAGACTGAACTATGTAGTTAGGAGAAAACGTCTTACCACACATGCTAATTTGTGATTTATTTTAAGAGCAAATAAATTAACGCTACGCTACCTTCTGGCCGTTTTGTCACCGCAATCAAATTACTTTTATCAACACTTCACGGCGACAAAACATTTCTCAAACTTTCCACACAGTCACAGCATAGAACGAATTATTCCTATTTCTTGTCAGAGTTAACGAGCATACATTAAATTTCTACAAGTATATTTGTTTGTCCCATGAATTATAAGAGGTATTTCTTTGTTCCATTAATAACAGGTCAAATTAGTAGACAGGCAATAGCAGAAGTGCATTGAATCGATGTAATTATACACACAGACAATCGTACACAGATACACGACGCACACACACATACATACACACACACATGTACACACACACACACACACACACACACACTTTCTCTCTCTCTCTATCTATCTCTCACTCTCTCTCTTTCTCTCTCTTTCTCTCTCTTTCTCTCACACGCACACATACATATATGAGTGTGAGTCGAACTGGAGAGGTTGCGGGATCAACACCGTCTTGGTGCACGAATCTATCTATCTATCTATCCTTTGGCAGTCAATATAGATTGATTATCCAGTCCTTCTTCTTCATAAAAGATTGATATTTCAGTGGTGGGATTGCACATGCACCCTCACTTATTAATGGCCTGTTTCTCAAGGTACGGTGGAAACATAAATTCTGTGGATGCTATCGACAATAACTATGTAAAACACAGGAAAATACATAAAAATCGAAGGAAACACCACACACTTGTTTCTTTATACCCAGAGATAAAATAAACTACACGTCTCTGTCTTAATAAGTTTGGGAAGATTTTGAAATTACGTCTTTATAAGCTTGATCATATTTATTTCTCTTAGTGGCATGTGGAGAAAGGGTTCAGTGGCATGGCCTTCACAAGATATCGGAGACTGGAAGAGTTGACTTTCTATTTACATTAACGTTTTACATAGATTATTGCAATCTGACTATAGGAAAGCTTGTACTGGGTGGGGCTTGAAGGATTACGTTCCGGGTGAAGAAAGAATTGACTTATTCGTTAGATCAGGAGTGTTGAGCACAACATGTACAATGAGAATGAGAGACGAGTGGAGGTGGTATGAATGTTCCCAATCAAGAGGGATATAAGTAGTTTTAGTAGTGGTGGGAAAAGGTAGAAGAAAGAAACGATACAATTGCATGGCGTCTCGCTTACTTTTGCATGCGATGTCTCTATTTGTAGCAAAGCATCGCCCGAAATGTGGAATCAGGACACCAATGTAGGCCTTGTAGAGTATTAGTTGCTATTCGGAGCTGAAGAATATTTTGGTTCCAAAGCGAAATACCCGCGTCTGATGTGGTGTCTTTACTGTGCTAAGGATACGCATTCACCAAAAGCCATTCTCAGTGATAATCAAACGTATCCAATGGAGAGATCCCGATCACTAGAGTTGCAGCTACATGCTTTTCTATTAAGTAAAATATATTGTTAGAAAATAGAGGAAATTGGTTGAACGAATTCTTCTATTTCTGGTTATCTATTAATCGTGAATGTGTGTGCGTCGATATTGTCTTAGTCATTTTCTACACTATTCGTTTCGACATTTTCCGTGTGGCTCTAAACTGTGAACTTTTACTATTTCAAACAATACTTCAGGTAATTTAAGAGAGAGATAGAGATGGAGAAAGAAAGATAGAAAGAAAGAAAGAGACAGAAAATTAGATGTTAGGCTGGAGAAGCCAAACACAAAAATAAAAAAGTGATGAAACTATTTTAGATATGTTACTTTCAATAAACGATAACTATTTCCTGTATGAAATACTGAAGTCAACTAAATTCCCATTCCACTACATTACCATTTCCCGTCTTCAAGAGCTATTGCAACACCATTCTAGTAATTTGTGAAATGGCTCCGTGCACATTAAATAAATTGCTTTGATGCAGTTCTTTCATATTGCGGTGGCATATTTTAACACTGTTCAATGAAAATACAGAGGTTAATGGTTAGCTAATTTCAAGTTTAGATTACATAAGTAAAAATTATTTGACAATAACAAATGCTTCCTTGAATATATCCTATGATAATCTTTCGTAAACCCTTTGACATTTCTCAGAATTCAGTTATCAATTAGTTGCTAACATTTGGTAGAAGCGGAAAACTAGAATATTACTATTTACCCTATATTTCGTCCACAGAACAAAGACTCTCTGATAGTAATGTCATTAAACCAAGGTAAACAGGTGAACTTATCCAAGAAATTGGAACTTCAAATTTCCTTTCTTATAAAAAGATTATACTCTTGTTTTCGAATCCCATTGCAGCCGATGAAATATATTATTTGTTAAATAATGGGGTAGATTTCATCGAAGTACCCCACCCCAATGCTTATATTGGACATGGCTTTTCATCACCGTCATCTCAATGATCTAATTATTTTTGCCATTATTCTCCCGGACCATTTTGTGGCTTTACAGCAAAGTAAAATAGTAAAATATATTAATAATAGATCATTCTTTTACTCACAAGCGGTTTATACAGAATATGACCATCCCCTAAGAATATACTTTTCTGACCTTTATAAATACTTTTTCCATGCCATTCCTTACAACTTCCATAATGACTGGAACTACTTGCTATTTGCTGTTCTTATCGGGTGATGCGTAAATATGCTTTTCTTGATTTGTGAGATAATTTTCTTTCAAGCCGCTGAGAGTGACAAAACTAGCATTACGAGATTGGCAATTGTTTTCGAAGTCTCTCTTTATGGAGTCATTGAATGAAGGTATTTGACGACGTCATACACTTGTAATGCTCTTCTGTGTAGCTCTACACAGAATATTCTACCATCACTGGACACCTCGTAGTTGTATCTCCTCCACTCTTTATAAGTGACAAGCAGGCTGACCATATCCCTCAAATTAAATCCTACCGTCTTAAGAAAGGACGTATTGTTTAATCTTATCTTCAATTTAACCGGGACATCTTTAGTAATAGCTGGAATATCTTTAATCAAAATCTACTTTAATCAAAATCTACTTTAATCAAAATGAGAGCTGACCTGAGGTCAAACAACACTAATCATCGTGTTCAACTTTAAGAAAAGAAAACAGACAATTTTGTATAAAAAAATATATTGTGAACATTTTATTCATTTCAATTGAAACAACCCGTGGTTAAACTTCAGTTGTAACATTTGAGACATCAATGCTACTGATTAGTATAGCAATTACTACGATATAATTAATTTATAAAGTCTAGCTTTATACATTGTTTAGAAAGCATAAACAGGACTTGACGAAGTTAACTACATTTTCTGGTTTCCGACAGAAACAATTTAATTTTTTCATATACTACTAATATTTTTCATATATCAGATCCTTTGATATCAATTGTATAAAGATTAGACACCAACACACGGGAACACAATGAATTGACTTTTAAAGAAAAGGATGTTATACATGTTTATCTTTTCTGTCGATGTTTAAAATTCACGAACGAAGGAATACATCAGAGAATATATAAGGTTACTGAGGCTTAAGAACAGTTTTCTACTTGACATTTAAAATGAAAATCATTTCGATACGTTAATATATTTATAATAACACATTCTATTATCGCTTTAATATTCGTCTGACTATTTTCATTGTGGTGTTGTCTTGTTATCGGAATACAACATGCAATGAAATACAACACACTAGTTATTACATAAGGCTAAATCAGAAACGATGCTTACATTCATTTGGAAAAGGTTAACCGAATCTTGCTGATATGATTCTAAATTTCTGAAGGTCCCCCATTGCTTGTTATGAAATATTTGATTTCAAAACTTCAAGCTAACTTTCTATTCTTTCGTATCCTAATGCACTATACTTTGCAACACAATGGTTTCTGACAGCCAGAACAAAGTGTATTTGCCAAGAGAACGATGAAGCGTAGGTTAAAAGCCGATCATTGCGTCAGTACTCCAACAACTTATGATTTTCGCAAGCTGCGAATTTGTGCAAATACTATACACCTTACATGTTCACATTAATGAATATTATGTTACTGATATATAATAATGGGAGATACAAAGAAAACGTGTTCGATTATATAGACATGATACTAAGTAGCGGATAAAATAGCGAGTTAGGAAATAACGGAAAATACTCAGAACGAATACTTATAGATTTCGTTGTTGTCTACTTGTATATTCACTAATTGTGGATTTGAATGGTTCGATGTTTTCATTTTTTTTTGTGTTTTTTTTTTGCATATTTATATATTCATTTTTTTGTCTGCTTGATTAGTTTATTTTGTAGGAGTTGCTAAACCTGCGAATGACTTTTATATTTTACTTGTTGCAGTCCTCAAAGTGCGGCCATGCTGGGGCACCAACTTGGAGAATTTTTAGTCGAAGGAATCGACCCCATTACTTATTGTTGAAATCTTGGTGCTTATTTTACCGTCTCTTTTGCCGAACTGGTTAGTTACGGGGACGTAAACACACCAACACCGGTTGTCAAACGGCGGCGGTGGGGCACAAACATACACACACATAGACACTCACGCGCACGCATACGCATACACACACATACGATGGGCTTCTTTCAGTTTCTCCCAACCATATCCATTCACAAAGTTTTGGTCAACTAGAGGCTATAGTCAAAATACTTGCTCAAGGTGTCACGCAGTGGGGATGAACCCGGAACTATGTGGTTGGAAAGCAAGCTTCCTACCACACAGCCACTAATTGAAAATTTTGAATTCCTTCTCTACTAAATGCGGTCGATTTAATCAGCTAATCGCCGTCCCATAAGCGCCCCAAATTTCGGCCTTGTATCGATATTAAAAACGGATTTTCATCGTCATAGTCACCACACAATAACCATTCAGAAACGCACAAACATCGCCGGATTTACTTGAACATTTCATTTGTAATATCGTATATATAGAATCAAGATTTTTGTCACTCGAATCTGCGATCTACTCAGTGACAAAGAAAGGGGCAGCATCACTTTTTTGTCAGTGATTGCGTAACAGTTTCGAGCGATGAAAATTTTGACACCATATTACAGTAACATAGTTTAAGTGATATTAACGGTCTCTGTGTGTTTCTGAATGGATAACTTAGATCAAAGCAACTACGATGCAATTACATATAAATATATGCGTATAAGAAGGAATGACCACTAAGTGGACATCCGATATGCTAGAAAAAGATCATCTACGATCTAACCACAAAAAAAAAAGAATGTTCTCTAGAAAAACTTCAGCAAACACATATGTAGTAATACAATTTTTCTGAATTTTTAGATTTTTTTATATGCTAGGCCACTGGTTTTAAATTGATTTTAATTAAATTAATATTCAGTTTATCACCCTCAGTATAAATATATATATATATATATATATATATATATATATATATATATATATATATATGTGTGTGTGTGTGTGTGTGTGTGTGTGTGTGTGTGTGTGTGTGTGTGTGTGTGGAGGCGCAATGGTCCAGTAGTTAGGGAAGCGGACTCCCGCTCATAGGATCACAGTTTCGATTCCTAGACGTGTTTATAGACCGGAAACATTTAAAGCCTCACGAGGCTCCGGCAGGCGGTGGTGGCGAACCCTGCTATACTCTTTCACCACAATTTCTCTCATTCTTTCTTCCTGGTTCTGTTGTGGCTGTAATTCAAAGGGTCAGCCTTGTCACACTGTGTCACGCTGAATCTCTCCCGAGAACTACGTTAAGGGTGCACGTGTCTGTCGAGTGCTCAGCCATTTGCACGTTAATTTCAGGAGCAGGTTATTCCGTTGATCAGATCAACTGGAACTCTCGTCGTCGTAACCGACGGAGTGCCACAATTATATATGAATGTGTGTATATATGTGTGTGCGTGAGTAAAAAAAAAAACTTTCAAATATCTTTCCGGTCAAAGAATCCTATACTTCATGTGCAAGCTCGTTTTCATTATTCATCTCATATGAACTATTGTAGAAGACAAACATTCTCCAATAAAATACTATGCTTATCTACTCCTTTATTTCGAGGCGTCGTCTTCTCTTTGTGTAAGTTTATATTTTTTGCAATAATTCTTTTTACTTCTGAACTAGTTGATGAAGGATATGTTGCCTTTACGTTGGATTATCTTCATTGCTTGTTTATGGTCTCGTAAATTTGGAATTGATATCGTCTGTGTATTTTCAGTTTATTACACATAACTAGTTTGATTAGAGAGTATTTTGTGAGTTCAAATAGGTATGCTTTGTGGTCTTTCAATATGATTTATGATTGTTATCGCATTCTATCCTATCTTCTATTTGTAAACTCAATTGCTAATCCGTGTGCTTTCTTGTTGAATTGTATAAAGTCTTTTGAAGGTGTATTTGTATGCACACACATTCACAACAGCCATACACAGTCATACACACATATAACACACACACACACACACACACACACACACATATATATATATATATATATATATATATACACACACACATATATATATATATACATATATATATATATATATATATATATATATATATATATATATGTATATAAATATATATATATATATATATATATATATATATACATATATATATATACATAAATATATGTTATATAGATATATACATATATATATATGTATATATATACATATATATATATATGTACTATGGATATATGTGTATATATATATATATATATTTACATACATATATACCACTACTACTACTACTACTACTACTACTACTACTACTACTACTATTACTACTACTACTACTATTACTAATACTAATACTACTACTACTACTGCTACTATTATTATTATTATTATTATTATTATTATTATTAATAATAATAATAATAATAATAATAATAATAATAATAATAATAATAATAACACCGGGGACGTTTAACATGTGAGAGCGATAAAACACTGCTCCGAAATTTATCCCAAAACATCGGAAATAAAGACATCGCATGGAGCCAAAGAATAGCTGACAAAGGGTTGGACTATATCCGAGAAAGTAATACTCATTGAAATTTATTTCTATTTTCCAAATGAAATGATGTATTTTAAATGGATATCACTGCTCGCACAGCACATGTAAACACGCTTGATACATTATGATCGATCAACACCAGACCGTCTCCGGGCCCAATCACCATGTATAAAACAATTAGAAATAAATCAAATAATGCCGGTATTATTCAACCCAAGAATAACAATCGGGAAGTGCGTACTTTCAACTTGTTACACAACAAGTACGAAAACTACACGTGCAAAACAATTTGACAACAGAAATAAACGGACCGGTACCCTACGAAAATGATGACCGTCAAAATGAAAGGCCGGACGTTGTTCCTCATGTCTCGCAAATAAAACCAAAAAAGCATAAATGGACACGTGAGCAATATATTTCAATCCTACACGCTTACTTTACAGCAGTGCTCTACTCAAAGAACGAAAACTCAAACAACATATACATATAAAACAAATATAAATAACATACAGAAAATTGCACTACTGGGCACTGCACACATCCTACGCAAAATACTTTCAATACAGTAACCATAAGAGCATCACAGCAAACCACAGCACATACCCAAGGCGCACAGAGCTGCGCTCGGTAGTGAAGTGAAAGCACGTTATAAAAATAAAACTACTGAGTAATAATAATGATAATAATAATAATAATAATAATAATAATAATAATAATAATAATAATAATAATAATGACAACAACAACAACAACAACTGCAACAACAACAACAACAACAACAACAACAACAACAACAACAACAACAACAACAACAATAATAATAATAACAAATGCCCTGATGCAGTACCAGGCAGTGGCTTTCATGTCTTTTGGTCTTAACGGATTTGACGTGTTATCGCGTACATTGTTTTGTTTTGGTATAAAAGATGGGCTACAGCAAATATTCTGCTCAATACCACAGATTTATTTGTCAGTAGTTTGACCTTAACCAGTTGAGCATGTCCCCTAGTGGCTGATGATATGTGCATCTCTGATGACAAGCAGAAGTAGTGGGCGAGCATCATAGCCATGTGAGAGGAATTCTTTGGAGTTTGGATAATTTACCTCTGGTAACATGGGTGTTTTTTTCAACATCCTTAAGCGACCAACAATTTGATGTCTTTGAAAATCCGATAGATCTGTCATTTTAATGAATTTTAATTACCTTTTTCTGACGATATCTGAAAAGAAGCAAAAATTTTAGCAAAACATATTAAGCAACACTAATAATAAATGAAAATCATAAAAATGAACGAGCTTTTGACGGTTTTATAGATATTTAAAAATTATGATGCTATGATGCTAGGTGTTTCCATTATTTTGTCCAACCGCTGTATATGCAAATACATATCTATCTATCTATCTACCTATCTATTTATCTATCTATCTATCTATCTATCTTTCTATCTATGAATCTATCTGTCTACCTATATATATATATATATATATATATATATATATATATATATATATATATATATATATATATATATATATATATATATATATATATATATATATATATGTGTGTGTGTGTGTGTGTGTGTGTGTGTGTGTGTGTGTGTGTGTGTGAGAATGTGTAATCGTTGTTTATATGGTATTCGCTAATTGAATCGTTGCAACTGATAAACACGGTGATAGCGACCATGATGTTTTGGTATGAAACCAAACTTACCCATATACATTAAACCCAATTAATTTACTATTTATAATTAATGCCAATTATCTGTTCTGTTTTTCTAAAAACAACAATTTCATTAATTAACTTGCTACATTAATATAACTCCTTCCCGGATATACTGTATTTTTTTTACCTTTGACCAACACCGAGAATAGCACATACATTCACATATCTTTTGAAACACACACACACACACACACACACACACACACACACACACACACACACACACACACACACACACATCCGCGTCTTATTGTTGCTTGCAACTAGATTTTTCAAATGCTATCTTAACGATCTGACTAACAAGCTATGTTTAATTTGAATTTATTAATCAGTCTATTTTGTCGTAAATAACATTTATATTTGTAGATTCTACAGCAGGTGTTCTCAATCATTTTTTTAATCTATGGACCCCCTTCGATTAGTATTTTATTCTGGTGGACCCCCATTGCCATTCGTTATTTAAAAACTATTCATATAAAAACTTCTTTCAAAGTTCCTATTTTGTTTTTAACACATTAACTTGTGTAGGTTGAACTATGTAAAATGTTAGAGAAAGAAACCCAGCTGTTTCTTGCAATACATACCAATACATACAACTAAAGAAAAATGTTTTCAGGGGCCCTTAAAATACTATTGCTGACCCCCAACTTACTATCTGGTTACGAGAACCCCACAAAATCTTATATGGATCCTCAGGTGCTATATGAACCCCGGTTGAGGATCAATGGTCAACAGTTTTTTAATAGAACTTAAACGTAACAAAATCCAACTATTGCTATCTATGCCCGTTGCGAATTTCTTATCATTTATTAAACTGATTTCGTTCACTGCGTGAATATATCTCTGAATACTAACCTCTACTTTTTAAAAAGGAAATAAAATATAAAAAATCTGAGCCTGCTACAGTTTTCCTTTGAAATAGAAGCACAATAAATATATAACCTGTCTTTCACCTATTTTTGATCAATATTAAAATAAAAAAAAAACACACACACGCAACTACACGCGCACACACACATACATGCTTTATGACGTATTTCTCCATTACACATGGCACCTATAAGATTTCACAGTTAATAGCAAATAGTAAAGAGTCCCTCCTTGCAATCCTGCTTTGTTCAACATCATTGTATCACTAATCTTCTCTCGCTACGCAGACGATGACTCGCAGTCGCAGCTAATAATGCAAACTCCCTTTGAAATTACTCTGTGCGGCAAATCTATTTTAAGACTAAAGATGACTCTATACAATGAAATATATGCCACTGCTAACTATTGTACGACTTCAGAATGTTTTTGATTTTCGAATTCGTACTGAATCCATTATTAACGTACCTCTACATTAGAAAGTCTAAATATCACAATACATGCTCACACACACGAACATATATGTATGTATGTATGTATGTATGTCATTGTTTAGTTTTATTTCAAGATTTCTGGTCAATCTGGAAAGAGCCGGTTTCTAACCTAGATTCAAGGCTCCTTCATTGGAATTTCGACATCAACAACGGGGTATTTTTGTATGTATATATGTATGTATGTGTCTCTTCTATTTTTTAATTATCATAAATCTTCCACTGAGTCGAATGTCTTCTTATAGTCAATCCATACTGTCACAAGGTTTCTGCGTTGTTTTCTGATTTCAGACAGTACAGCTTCGTTTATTAAAAGTTGTTCGGCATATCCCACACTCCCTTCTTTCCACCAGCCTCTTCCTCAATCACAATGTTACTCGAGTCACAATGGTCCTGGAGGAATTGCTTGAGGAAACTTGTGTGTAGTTTGTACATAATGTTTAGGCAAGCAATGGGCCTGTAGTTTCCTGCCATCTCAGTGATTTCATTATTGGCAACAAGATTTGTCCTTGCTGTAGCAATCCAATTTGGTATATCAGTCTGACCTTCCATAGTCCTTTCTGTGGAAGACATCATGCATTTGATTAGCAGCTGTTCTAAAATGTCTGTGAACTTGTCTGTGTTAATTACATCCCAAAGATGGAGCCTTGTATCTTTGTAGGAAACGGGCTCCCACTTCAGTGGAAGATTTATGATAGTTAAAAAATAGAAGAGACACATACATACATACATACAAAAATACCCTGTTGTTGATGTTGAAATTGCTAGAAATGCAGAAGGACTAAAAGCAAAACCTATCAAAAGGGCGGATTACCCTACTGTAGTAGGTTAACGATTAATCTAGCAATAGCGCAGATCCTCTGAAATTCCGGGTTGGTGTGTGGCGTGCTGGAAGATCACTGGCAGGTGAGGCGCCACTCAGCCTTTTGTTAAAGCATGTCTCTAGGAGAAAATCACTCTGATGTAAAACGAGATACGCAGAAAAAAAAAAGACATGTGAACATTTTGAGGATCTTTTGCTTGGACTTGAAGACATGGTGCACACACACTCTGGAGCCTGCGACCTGTATTGGCACTCTGTATCTTGCTTCGGCTAGATTGTGGCAGCCTCTGGAACAAGTCTTGTTGGACCTTAATACGCTGGCAGAAATTGTTAGCACGCCCAACGGAATGATTAGCGGCATTTCGCCCGTCATTACGTTCAAATTCCGCCGAGGTCGACTTTGCTTTTCATCCTTTCGGGGTCAATGAAGTAAGAACCAGTCAAGCACTGAGGTCGATGTAATCGACTTAAGAGAGATTTCATGTCTTGTACCTATAACAGAAAGGATTATTTATAGCGTTATGGGAGCTTCAAAATTCTAAAACAGAATTATACGCACACTGCGCGCGCGCACACAAAAATATATGTAAATTTAGATAAACGCACACACACACACACACACACACACACACACACACACACACACACACACACACACACACACACTCACGCACGTATATATCAAATGTAAGTATTATGCTAGTGCGTTGTATGCATATATGTGTTTCCTTTCGATTTGTTTCGGTGGACAGTTGATGAGCAGCCGTGTGTTGAATGAGATATTGCAGTATTCTGGCATTAAAAGCAGACACACAGGTTGTACTTCACGTTTTAATTGATTAATTAACTGGATAATAAAGTGTTTCGCACAAACACTGACCCACAGCTGTCCACTAAGAATATGTATATATTCTAGTATATGAGTACATTTCCGAGTATGTGTCTATTGCTGTGTCGTGTCTGTAGTCTTGTGCAGTAGTAATTGGCGAAGCCTCTTTCTGTGTACGTTTGCACGTGTCTTTTTATTTTAGTTATGTACAGACAGACAGAAGTACACAGAAAGATACAGGCAAACACACACACACACACACACAGGCACACAGACGGACACAGCCACAAACACAAACACACACATACACACACACACAAACACAAACACATATACTGAAACAAGCAAATGTACACACGGTGACACAAGCACACAGATTGACACATACACAGAGTCACACGCACACACATAGACACTTAATATATACCCGGGTTTCTCTTTCGAAGCTGTTCTGGTGATTTTCCTCCTCTTCCTTCCTCTACGTCTACCCGACATTCATATTTCAGCAGAAGCAGTGTTCAAAATGTCATAATTTACCCTTTCCAGCATCAAGCAAACAATTTTGTCTTCAATATATGCTGCCTGGAAGTCTCTGTTATCCTCTCCCTTCATCCATCTCTCTCATCCACCGCACACATACACATACGCGCGCAAACGAACACACTCACACACTTTCATTGTCATTTACACGACAATTGATTGGTTGTTGGGGGATTAATTTCAAATATATATACTACTTTTTAAGGCACAGAACATTGCCAAAGAATTAGACTTACTGCTATGAATATTTTACTGTATATTAATTTCTCTGCATAGGGGAATTAATCTGACATCACAGTCACTTTTTATGTTGGTATTCGTTCATATCATAATGCTGCCATTGTAATATGATTTTAATTATTTAAATTCCTCCTCAGAGGAAGGAACTGGTTTCTAACAAAGATACAAAACTCCACCGCTGGAAAGTAGATAACGAAAACAATTTAACATTTTAAACTTCAGAAAAGTCTTAGATATTTTCACTGTTCCACTTACAAATTCTATTTGTAAAGTTCGAGTTGGTTGATTTTTTTTTCTGTAAACCTTCTCTTGTCCAAATTGTCTCTTAGACAAAAACTCACAGAGCCAATTACTGTCAGTATAAATGTAAATTTGTAATCTGGATATAAAAGCTGGAGATTTCGAAGCAGATGTCTCTAGTAATCCTCTTTCTCTCTGATTTTCAAAGAGAAATTCCACATATTTTTGCAATAAACGACAAGGCTGTACAAATGAATTGCAAGTACAATACTTTCAATGATTTCCGTCAACAGTTTCGCAAGCACACACACACACACACACACACACACATACACACAGATGATCTCATGCTGGTGGAGTTATAAAATAAATTCAATCTCCACAATATAAGTATAGAAAGAGATAAAGATTTGGCCATGATTACAGATGTTGCATCATCGTTGTAGACAGGAACTTATTGACATATTCAACGAGCTAAGCCTGAGAGCCATTATTTAGATTTCTTGGACGTCACCATTTTATAAAATACTTTTATAAAACTTATAATAAAACTAATATCGAATCCATGTAGAATCTTAAAGATATTAGTGAATGCCACTGATAGTAGTATCTCCAGCGACTCTTTCAGCAAAAGGGTCTTTTATAGAGCAGCACACTATTGTAACAGTGGCTTAGCAAAAAGCAGTTACATAAATAAGATTAGTTATGCGTTACATCTACAAATCCCCGACATAGAATTAAACTCCGGAATACGATGTGGTTCACCCCACTTTTCCCCTTGAAAGAAATCACTAGTATAGGAAGAATATTCTTTAAATTCGTTGGTAAGCATATCTGAATCCAACATCTGTATAAGAACATATCTATTAAAATAGCCTGAAAGTTACCTATAGTAATGCTACTAATGGCTTATTGGCAAACAAAGTATAGGCATTCACAGTTGAGGCGCGTATTCGCAGGAGTAAGAAATGATGCTCAGTGAGCCAAACATATAATTTAGATGCCCTGATGTACAAGTTAAAACTGAGGTGCATCATCATATCTGCGAGAACTGGGATGGAACTCGGAGAGGAAGATTCAAGCGACGTTATATGAACGACACATTTCATTCGGAGAAAGAGATTGGCTACGCATTATTAAAATAGATATGACAACATACTGCCAACAATAATGAATACGTCATTAAATGGACAATATTAGAATGAAGCACTTAAATGGAAGAGAAAAGGTTCAGCCGATCCTTAATGGAGCCAGAAGAGGAAAATACACGCGCGCGCGCACACATTCTCGAAATTCTCGGAATCTTCTTGGAATATGTCAATCTAAAATTATTTATTTTCTTGTAGAAGACCAAAAATTAAAGACGTCTTGCCTTGAACATACCAACAATTTCAGACATACTTTACGTAACCCTTTATCATTCTCTGTTTGTTAGTTTTTAAGGCAGTAAATTATAATTTCTGAGAGGCTTGTCTGGTAAATCGAGTCTATTGACAGACGATATAGTGGCCGTGTTCGTTTATTGGCTCCAATATTCGAAATTCTATGTTGATAACCTATTCCATTATCCGGTAAATTATTTGCTTTTGATGAGCAGGTAAAGGTTTCGGCGGTGTAATGAGGTTTCAGCAAAATAACGTAAAAACAAACATCAAAAAGGATTTTCTTTTTGCGCTGTTGGTTTCCTGACTGAGATTGAACTAATAGCTAATCTATATTCAGTATGAGAAGCTAAGCTTAATATAATGGTATGTAAATAATAATATATAGTAACATATAAATACGATGCGAATGCATTCATAAATAGATACGGTAAATGTGATTGAATGAGATTCTTTGCAATCTTGCATTCTTTTCTATGTACATACATAAAAGCATGCGTGTGTGTGCGCTTGCAAAAAGGAACCTGGATGTCAAAAATGCTTCGTAGTCATGTTTTTAAGAGTAAAATATTACAATATAATTCATATGTGTGTGTGTGTGTGTGTGTGTGTGTGTGTGTGTGTGTGCGTGTGTATTAATGATTGTTTTTATGTTCAGTTATAATGAAAAAACAAATTTACATTAATCTGATGGCTACTCTATACTTTTGAAGAGTAAAAATTTATAGTCTCTAACAAGAACATTATTGACAGTGATTTAATCATATATATATATATATGTGTGACAATATATATCATATATATATATATATATATATATATATATATATATATATATATATATATATATATATGTGACAATTATTCGGTAGCCATGATCAAACTCCGAGTCTCGGATGTCGGGTCGGAAACCCACGCCAGCATCTCTTCAGTTATCGGGCCATCGAAAAAATGCTATAAAAATGACCGTTAATAGAAAGGGAAATTACTGTGTGATTGACCGTTATTAAGACAAAAGAGCTATTAGAATGACCGTTAAGTGAGGGGAGGGAGTAACGGTAAGGGAGTAAAAAAGTCCATAGTGTTCGCGTAAGCGCGCATGTCCATACATACACATGCGCGCCCGCACACCCACGTACATGCGCCTATACGTATATACTCATCCACCCTCACTTGAACCACACACATGCTCACCCACACATTCGCCAAAAATATATACATACCCGCATACACGTCGCGCGCGCACACACGCTGCATCAGGCGCACAAAAGAGGTTCATACACACGTCTATATACGCACATGCACAAGAAAAAACAGGGTTAAAGGAAAAATGTGTAAAAAAAGTGTAAAAAATAAGCAATAAGCGCAGGAGTGGCTGTGTGGTACGTAGCTTGCTTTCCAACCACATGGTTCTGAGTTCAGTCCCACTGTGTGGCACCTTGGGCAAGTGTCTTCTACTCTAGCCTCGAGCAGACCAAAGCCTTGAGAGTAGGTTTGGTAGACAGAAACTGAAAGAAGCTCGTCGCATATATATATATATATATATATATATATATATATATATATATATATATATATATATATATATATTTGTGTGTCTGTGTTTGTCCTCCCACCATCGCTTGACAACCGATGTTGGTGTGTTTACGTCCCCGTAACTTAGCGGTTCGGCAAAAGAGCCCGATAAAATAAGTACTAGGCTTACAAAGAATAAGTCCTGGGGTCGATTTGCTCGACTAAAAAGGCGGTGTTCCAGCATGGCCGCAGTCAAATGACTGAAACAAGTAAAAGAGAAAGAGTAAAGAGTACTAAGAGTAAAACACGTCTACATACGCACATACTCGCATGCACGCACACCCACACACGTCTATATACGCACATATCGGCACACATCCACACATCCACACGCGCGCACAAAAAATTCCATATACACGTATATATACGCACAGGAAAAATGCAGGGTGAAAGGTAGAATACAGAAAAATTATGTGTAAAAAAAATATATATGAGCATTAAAATTATAATGACTTAGCGGTCATTCTAATAGCTCTTTTGTCTTAATAACGGTCAATCACACAGTAATTTCTCTTCCTATTAACGGTCATTTTCATAGCTTTTTTTTCGATGGCCCGATAACTGAAGAGATGCTGGCGTGGATTTCCGCCCCGACATCCGAAACTCGGAGTTTGATCATGGCTACCGACTATTATATTTACAGATAAATTCCACTATTTACATAATATCGAGGTCTCTTTCGTTCTTTTGTTGTCTTGCCATTTCTATCAATATATATATATATATATATATATATATATATATATATATATATGTATATATACACACATACGTACATACATACATACATACATACATACATACATACATATATATATATATATATATATATATATATATATATATATATATATATATATATATATATATATATATATATATATACATGCATATATGCATACGTACAAACACAGACCCCAATTCTAGAAGATTTTCCTCTTCACATTCGGAGACTGCTGCAATTGCGACTAGACTTTTGTTTACTGTCTCCCGAAGTGAAGATAGTTTCAAGAACTGAAAAATCTATTTTGTATGGTATCTGATGCACCGATATTTGTCCGTCTAACTGCCTATCAGGTGTCAAAGTATTTGATTACAACTATCTATCTATCTATCTATTTTATATATATGAAGTTGACCAGTAAAGTGGACATTTAATATGCTAGAAATAGACCACGTTATCTGTCTACTAAGACCTGGTAGTTCTCAAAAGAAATTCAGCGAAATACCAAACCGTAAGCGAGCAAGACATTGAAAATTACATACATAAAATTAAAAAGTTATTCGCGGACCAGGTTTCGGAGTTAAAAATCTCTTACCGAGAAAATCTGCTCCATCTTCAGCGCGAACTGCTAATCATAATTCCCAGAATCCTATACAAGTTGCTCAGCCTTAGAGGCGGACGTGTATATGGTTCTGTTAATTACCACGAACTGGCAAAAATCAGATGTCTTCGTTTTGGCGCGCTAATTCCGGAAATATGTCTGCAGAAAATAGTTACTGCGTAGCATACATCCAATTTTAGAACTGGGTTATGGTTAATCAAATTAAAACATAGGGTAAAAATCAGTTATTAATTAATATCGATTTATTACCAAGAAGCTAGCACATTGAAAGAATCCGAGAAATTCAGAAAAAATATCTGAGATCTTAGGGGATTAAGGTATATTTTATATATATGAAGTTGACCAGTAAAGTGGACATTTATACCTACCTACCTACCTCTCTTTCTCTCTCTCTCTCTCTCTCTCTCTCTCTCTCTCTCTCTATCTATCTATCTACCTATCTACCTATCTACTTATTTATCTATCTATCTATCTATCTATCTATCTATCTATCTATCTATCTATCTATCTATCTATCTATCTACCTACCTACCTACCTACCTACCTGTCTGTCTGTCTGTCTATCTGTCTGTTTGTCTGTCTATCTATCTATCTATCTATCTATCTATCTATCTATCTATCTATCTATCTGTGTCTGTCAATCTGTCTATCTGTCTATCTAAGTATTTATTTACCAACCCATTTATCTTTGTCTTTGCTTAGCTATATTTCTGCTTCTATCTTTAAAAATATACGAGCACAAATCATACACACGCAAAATCACACACACACACACACACACACACACACACACACACACAATCATTTATATATACACGAATCCATCACGGTAAGAGTTCGTTGTCTTACCTGTTTTTATACTTCAGTCAAAATGATAATTTTCATACTGTTTGCAATGTTATCTGTGAAAATGTATACCTATAGGCCACATGAGAATCCAGATCTTGGATGTAGATAGAACTGCAAATTCTCGTGAAGCTCTCAGAACTTTAATTTGCCAATACATTTTAGCTTTTCTGCCGTTCACGCTCAATTAGTATTGTGTGTCATATTTTGCGCTGATCATTTTCAAGTATACACGTTTCAAAGAAGAAACACAAACAAACAAAAAATTAACAGATGAAGCAGCTTTTGAATTTGTTACGTCCGTCTGTGAATGCAGATGTGATCCAAGCACGATAGTTTTCAGCTTCCCCTCTATTAATCACTTACTTCTAAATGATAATGTCTGAGTTTAAGAAGGTGAGACTGAAACTAGTTTTAATGCGTATGTCGCTGTCTGTGGGTTGTGATGCTAGTCTGCGGTGGTGACTAGTTGAGTTGATGAATGAAAATGTTTCTTGCGTTGCATGTAGAAGTAACGGAACAGCAAAACAGAAGGATTTTATTATCGCAGATAAGGAGAAAATGCGTTGGCCTTTTACGGACACCAGCAACAATAATTACATACTGGGAGAGAGATATTGCAAGCTTACGGAAACATGTGGCTTGTCCAACCTAACTAGAAATAATTGTGTTATATTCGTGGTGACAGAGGTTCCTGTCATCTGCCTACACCATCCGTCTTAACTGCCTTCTTAGATCGTCTGGCTAGTAAAAATGAATGGTTTTTATAGGGAAACCGGAAATTAAATTCTAGAATGTTCGAGAAAATATGTCCACACCATCAGTTCATGCTGATTGGTCGGTTACTAAAGCGATCCGTGGAACTATGGTGGTTTGCTCGTAAACTCCGACCGCGTATCCAGGGATTCGACTTTGAAACACCGCTACACATAATATAACGAACATCAACTTTCTACATGATGTCCAATAAATCGCTTATAAAACCATAAAGTGAAAAATAGATACTAAGGAAGACGAATTCATGTTGAATTTATACAATACGTTATAGCTAAGATATTCTGGCTTCATTTATTTTTATCGCTTCTTCATAAGAACAAACACGTTGCTTTCTTTGATTTCATCTGGTGTTGCCATATTGTATATCAGCTTCACTGTGTACTCTTTAGTCTAGCAACAGGTACATACAAATTAATACTCTACGTGCCAAGTAGTCCGACTTGATACTGCTGGATGTTTGCTTTACCATTCTCACTCGTATACCACCGCCCTATTTTCCAAGTACTGACTCTAGTGCACGTCGATGGGATGCAAAGCGATACCTTATTTGGTAGCATATTGCTTATCGAGGTGAGACGACTTTAATGTATTCTTTTAGCTCTGTCTACCGAATCCATTCACTAGGCTTTGGTTGGTCCGAGGCTATAGTAGAAGACACTTTCCCAAGGTGGCGTATATTGGAATTGAACCGGGTACCACTGAATCCAAGCCCATATGGTCGAGAAGCTCATCCCACGCTCCAGTTATTAAGCAATTAATCATCAATCCGACCTGTAACTTCAAGATTGAGCTGTAAGAATTTATAACTGCAAGATTCCGAATAGTGTCCTGAAGATTCCGAAGTGACTGTCTTAAGCTGATAGTCATGTTTGAAAAATGTTTCTTTGGACAGAATGCTAAGTTGGAAAATTTTCTTTGATTAGACACTAGCAGGTTCATTAAATATTCATAAGATTTAGTTAAATAGATGCAATTAGAATAAATATCCGCTTTAAAGACACAATGAAACCTCTTTAATCTATGAACTGCTAGTCTTATGCATGATCAACTGGTTTTATAACTATTGAAATTATTCTAATGAACTTTCTACCGTTTATACTTTTTGACCTTAAGCAGATCAAGATTTTATGGATACAATTAATTGCTATTTAAAATTAATCGAAAACGTGTATAGCATTCAAATATCAGAAAATTAATTTCGTGGTTGCAATAGGACATTAATATTTATAGACAGAAGTCAGAAGAGTGAAAATTTGGGATATAGTATACAATGCTATATGTTTTTAAATCATTTAGTCTCGTCCATCTAAATTCTTTATTAATATCTCAGACGAGTAGATTTCCTCCATGAACACACTAAAAGATAAGGCTCATATTTCTATCACTTTTCACATTTAAGCCCTACTTTAACCGAATATCGACTGTTACTTTAACTCAATTTCATTTTGTCCTACAACTGCTATTTCATTTCCTTATCCCGATGCCTTGCCTTCCAAACATTTATGATCTTAAGGGAATATTTGGTCCCAGTCGTCACTGTTTAAAAAGTTTAAAAAGTTATTATACAGGGAGTTGAACCTGACATAAATTCGAGTGATTTGTTTACCTTGATTATATAAATATATTTATTCCTTTATTGCCCACAAGGGGCTAAACATAGAAGGGACAAACAAGGAGAGACAAAGGGATTAAGTCGATTACATCGACACCAGTGCGTAACTGGTACTTATTTAATCGACCTCGAAAAGGGTGAAAGGCACAGTCAACCTCGGCGAAATTTGAACTCAGAACGTAACGGCAGATGAAATCCCGCTAAGCATTTCGCCCGGCATGCTAACGGTTCTGCCAGCTTGCTGCCCTATTATATAAATATATTCTCTGACAAACATCTGGCTGATGATAATTACAACAATTAATTTATTTTTAAAAGATTCTACACAATGGACATTAACCGTTAATACTGATTTCAAATTTTGGCACAAAGCCAGCAATTTTCAGGAAGAGGAGGTAAGTCAATGTAATCGACTCTCAGCGTGTAACTGGTACTTATTTTATCGACCCCGAGAGGATGAAAGGTAAAGTCGACTGCGGTGGAATTTGAACTGAGAACGTAAAAACAATTGAAATGTTGCTAAGTATTTTGTCCGGAGTGGCAACGATACTGCCATCTCGCCGTTTTGCAGTAAACATTAATATTGGTAAAGAATAAGCTCAGGATAAGAAATCTCAGGAGTAATTTAACATTATACATTATTTACATTTGACGGATATTTGTCCTCATCTTGTTTGTTGCTACCACAACGTTTCGGCTGATATAACCTCCAGCCTTCATCAGGTGTCCTGGTAGAATTTTGAACCCAACCCTGGGTTGTCATTCCTAAGGTATTTTTTTGTTGATGATAGTATTATTATTATTATTATTATTATTATTATTATTATTATTATTATTATTATTATTATTTATTCAAGGCACTGTCTGGAATTGAACTAGCAAAATAAAATAATGTGGTGAAGCCCTAAAGTTTTTGTGGATCTTCGGTAATCCGAAGAAATTGCTCTCATTAATTTCACAGTTACATAAGTAGTTTATTTCTTTACCTGCGAAAAAGTCTGGCTATTGGCTAATTAATATTCTGACTTTCATTATTATTGTTTGTCTGAATTGCTTCTTTCTTTCTTATAATAGTTTTAGTTTAAGGAGGTGACTGGTAGAATCGTTAGCAGGCCGCTATCGGCATATAATGTTACTCTGAATACACTAAACACGTACAGCAGCCGCATCGCAACCTCTCTCTAAAGTTTTAATCACTCCGTGTTGAGCATCAAAGCATGCAGACATACATAGACATATACATAAACATATATATATGTATGTATTTTTGCCTTAAATATACATAAACATATACATACATATATGCATATATTCTCCATGATAGATCGTTAGCTACTAAACCTCTTTTATTTTCTCTCCTTGTTTATTTCTGTGTTCCTTTCTGTTAAAGAGCACAGGTTCGAAACGTAAAAGACACTTTCACTTTCCGAGAGTTAGACTAATACATCTGTTTGTTGTTTACACACCCGTCTTTGTCTTTTGTTTTTTGTTTTTTGTAAATTCTCACTATATATATATATATATATATATATATATATATATATATATATATATATATATATATATATATATATATATATATATATATTTACATACATACATATCAATGAAATTTCTTAGCAAACAATATAATTTCAACAAATATTAAATTCGTACAAATTTTATTACATTTACGCTTCTCGTTTCAGCACATATAATTTTACATTTGATTACACAATACGACCATAATGTACCAAACTTATACCAAATGCAACACTTCTCCAGCAACTTACATATATATATATATATATAATGTTACTCAGGCGTACACAGGGATATAAATCTGAATTAAAAAAATATTATCGCAGTTTCTGAATACATAGAAATAATATTTACTGAAAGTAAACAACTATAACCTCTCATATATCTTCTTTTTCTTCTTCTTTCATAAAAGAATACTCACTCACTCACTTAGGCACACATGTATATACGTTAGTGTGTGTTTGTCTCTGCCTGTATGTATGTATGTATGTATGTATGTATGTATGTATGTATGTGTGTGTGTGTGTGTGTATGTATGTATGTATGTATGTATGTGTGTATGTATGTGTGTGTATGTATGTATATATGTATGTATGTATGTGTGTGTGTGTATGTATGTATGTATGTATGTATGTATGTGTGTATGTATGTGTGTATGTATGTGTGTGTATGTATGTATATATGTATGTATGTATAGTGAATGGGGAAAGCTTAATCTGCAATGTTTGCAGTCGTGTATGCTTATCAAGAGCAGGGCTCATTAGCCACCAACGGAGCCGTAAATGCAAAATGTAAATTAGTACTAGAGCGCAGAATGTTCCTGAAGTTCGGCAATGGAGTGGACGGCCATTATCATCATGTATTATGTATGTATGTATGTATGTATGCGTGTCAGATCTTTCACAAATGCTATTGGAAACATAGAGTCCAGTAAAATCTGTTGCATTGTCGGGTAGACGGCGGCAAAACTCCTACCCCTACCATGCTTGCCTAGTGAGTACGGTTGCTAGACTAATAACATGATAACCAGTCAGAAGGACTGATGAATCCAATGTAGGTTCAACGAATATCTAACAATAGTCCGGGTCAACAGAAATTCCGAGTTGACGTTTAGTGTGTAAGAAGACGTTTGAGTGTGAGACACCCCTCACCTTTTGTTAAAGCATTTCTCTAGGAGAGGGTTACTCTGATATAAAACTGAACATAAAGGGAATGCCATGGGACGTTTTTGCATATCTTCTTTTCCATATCTTCTTTTGCGTTTGAGTTCATGGCACTCCCATATTCTTGAGCTTGCGACTGCTTTATCTTGTCTCTGAATCATGCCAGTAGGGTAGAGAGGAACTCTGAGATTGTAAGCCTTATTAGAGCTACAATTTTGCATACGCATTGCTTCGCTAGTGCTCGCCAAACTCGTCTATGAGTTCATAATCATCGTGCATGCATATACAAGGTGTTCGCATTAAATTTGACACTTTGCGCAAAAGGAAAAGGAAACACAATATTCCATTCAAAAATAATGGTAACGTTTAAAATGTCAAAAAATATCAACTAGATTATGACTAGAAGATAACTGTTTACGCAAAATAGCCGCAATCAGCTTTCGCTATGACCTGAACACTGCTCTGGAACTAAACGCACGTGTTCGTTGGAAAATCTTTCTTTCGATGATGATCTTTAAACACACTCTCTCAATCTTGGCCATCAGCTTG
Organism: Octopus bimaculoides; assembly: GCF_046866305.1. Taxonomy (NCBI): domain Eukaryota; kingdom Metazoa; phylum Mollusca; class Cephalopoda; order Octopoda; family Octopodidae; genus Octopus; species Octopus bimaculoides. The sequence continues at coordinate 4,590,256 of NC_142929.1, forward strand.
GTCCTGATGTTGTAGGCAGAGCAGTTGGTGCATTTCGCAGCACACAGAATAATCGGGGGAATTGGGTTGGTGAAGTCATAGAGATTCTTCGACAACCACTTCTAACAGTGACCTTCTCCAGTCAGTGTTTGATCATGCGCTGCAACAGCTTCGTATAGCTGTTTGAATTGAGCCTATGTATATATATATATATATATATATTTGTGTGTGTGTGTGTCTGTATTTATATATATGTATGTATATGTAAATATATATGTATCTGTATATATATGTATATGTATATATATATATATATATACATATATATATATATATATATATATATATATATATATATATATGTGTGTGTGTGTGTGTGTGTGTGTGTGTGTGTGTATGTATATGTATATATATATATATATATCTATATTTATACATTTATATATTTACAGGGTACGGTGAATATATTGTCGTCTAAATTACGCAAAAATGAAAATAACACTGACATCTCATTTTAACTGATATATTTACCAAAATTACATAAAAATATCTTGAAATAACTAAAAGAGTAAATTTATTCAATAAAATCGCCATTGGCTTCAACCACGGCCTCCAGAGGTCTTTGGAATCTCCTGCAACTCTTCTGGAAGGTTCTCCTTGTTTAAGTTGGTGAATGCTGCCATAATCCTTGCCTTCAATTCATCTTTGTCTCTCGCTCAACTGCGCCGCACACATAATATAATGAAGAGGATTCCAGTGTGGCGTCTTAGGTGGCCAGATGTTAGGGGTGATGTGATCACAAAAATTGTATGACATCCATGACTGGGTTCTCTTGCTTGCGAGGCATGGTGCAGAGACCTGTTGCCAGACATAGGGTCTTCTAGCAGCCACCATCTAGACCCAGGGCAGCACTACCTCCTCCAGGCACTTGATGTAGGCTTCTGTGTTGAGTCTGAGGTTGTGTAAGAAGATCAATGCAGACATAACGTCGCCATCACTAGTGATCACTCCAAACACCATGATGTTGACTGGATGTTTGATTTTTTATCACTCTCGGTACATGTTTTGGGGACACGGCAAGCCAACGGTTGTTCTATGTGTTCACCATCTGTTCGTATTGGAGTCTTCGGCACGAATGCCAAGCAGCACAACTGTCTTTTCCAAATTTCTGGCAGAGTGAATTGCATCATTGTGCTGTTTTTGTTACAGACGGTGCCTACCTCACCCTACTATACTGTGTAGTCCACAGAATCAAAAACAACCATTGAGCATGCGCAAAATTAAAAATATAATATGATGACAATTCATACATCGCATCCTGTACATTATTTAGATTATTTATATTTGATGGATATTTGTCATCTTGTTTGTTGTTATTATTATTATTATTATTATTATTATTATTATTGTTGTTGTTGTTGTTCAGGTCATCGCTTGGAATCGAACTCGGAATCTTGGGGTTAGTAGCCCGCGCTCTTAACCACTACGCCATATGCCCGTGGGCATATGGCGTACTGGGGAAAATAATAATCGCAATAATAATTGAATGAGTCACGGTCATAGGATCGTGGTTTCGATTCTCAGAGTGGGCGTTGTGAGTGTTTATTGAGCTAAAACACGCCAGGGTGTGGTGGCGAACCCTGCTGTACTCTTTCACCACAACTTCCTCTCATTCTTTCTTCCTCTTTCTGTTGTACCTGTATTTCAAAGGGCCGGCCTTATCATACTCTGTGTCACGCTGAATCTCCCAGAGAACTACGTTAAGGGTACACGTGTCTGTTAACTTGCACGTTAATTTCACGAGCAGGCTCTACCGCTGATCGGATCAACTGGAACCCTCTTCGTCGTAACCGACGGAATACCGTAATAGATTACTGATATTTGAAGAAGAACAGAGAAATTAACAACAAACACATCAAGTCTAATGGTTATTTAATAAGTGTTACAAATAATTGCAATAGTGGAGGATCCCAAAATTGCCCGTCACGTGTCCATTGCTTGCAATATAAAGTTGTTTATAGATGCACTTTTACATCGAGGCGCGAAGTTCTAGAGAAAGTTTTATTGAATATCCCACTGATTTGAAATAACAATGGTTAGCTCATGTCCGTTCATTTTTTTATAATATTAACGGCAAAACTTCCACGTCATTAGTAAATTATATCCATTACTTCAAGGCTAATAACATTCTATGTAATATTACTTGGTCTATTATTAGGACTGAAAGACTTTAATAAGATGGTTGCACTACATGCAATCTGTTCAGCAGGCAATATCAGGGAATATTAAGGTGAGAATAGAAATTCTCCGTAACAAAGTGTTTGGTGAAATAACATTCTGCGGGCATCGATTTAAAAAAAAAATATCTAATTACATTTTACCACAAGCCAATACTCTCCAATCGTCTTCGGTAACTATCAGCCAACATTTATACGTAACATCCTTGTCCTAGATTCAATATACTTTCCTTCATCTATTGGCATGTATAAATTGGACCTGTTATAATTACGGCATTCTTATATTTTTATGATATCTTATTCTCAAAATTTCTGTTTATAGTTATCCAATAATCTTTTTCATTGGCATTATAAATTTTCTAATTTACTTTGTATTCTTCATTTTTATCTACTTATTAATTTATTTCCTTGCCCGTCTTCTTTTTTTTTTTTTCTTTACACTTTTCTTGCGGTTCCTGTCTTATTAGGCCAACAAATTTATGCTATGGTAAGGACACCATAAGTTTAACTGCCACTCACTTTGTGATGCCCAGTGGGTTTTCTCCGTTCTTTAGTTTTCTTTTTCTTTCTTTCTGGGAATTATCTTCTGTCAAAGTCAGTCACTGAACTTTGACCTCGTTGATATCCAGCAGGCGACCTGGGGACTGTCCACAAGCCCTCATCACCATCTCCCGTTTTAAGCCCCTGAATGCCCTGGTCATCCTGGCACTCAACTCGTCCTTCGTATTGCGGCTAGATTTGTTGGTCTCTCGAGGGGTTGCTGTCAGACGAGTTGGGAGGCCAAATATCAGGTGCTGTGTGATCGAAGAAAATCTGCGACAACCAGGCCTAAGATTTCCGGGTGGTGGGGCAGGGCGTAAAGTCTTGATGCTAAACGTAGCCCCACCCCACTGCATCTATCCGGCTTATCCAGATTTTCATCACCTCAGTCAGGACGCAGATGTAGCCATCGGGGATTAACCTGAGGCTCTCATGAAAGAAGTGGGGATTGCATGACGTCACCGAAGACCAGATCATGATTATCGCTGGAAATTTCGTCTCCAAGATTTCTGGCAACGTCCTTTGGTGAGGCAGCAAACCCCCTGTTGTTCTGAGAGTTCATCTTCTGATCTTAGTAGAAATTCTTCACATCGAAGAACCAGCGGGTGTTTCATCATAATGAACAGCTTCGTGTGCTCGAGTCACTTTTCCTTCAACGCCTGGAACAAAAATTGTCGCTTCCTCATTTTCTATGAAAAGTAGCGAATATTTTCATGCACCACCAACCTCATGAGCATTTTGTCCACACCTTTCTCCGTACAATCGCGTGCATTGATTGCTGGGATCATTGTTGATGATCTGGATTTCAGCGACAAATTCCGTCAGCAGATCGTCGATCACGGATTTTCCTCTTTGCTGTCGCCTAGTAGCCAAATCCTGAATCTTCCAGCTTCTTTCTGACCTTTTTTACCATATTTTTGCCGACGTTGAGGAAATCTGAAATCTTGTTTGTCCTTCCGACGCGGATTCCCACAAATTACGGCTTCAAAATTTTATAGTGCTATTATTCTGCACAAAATATAAAGCAAAAATAATTATTTTTAGGATGAAAAAAAAAAAAAAACCGACAACGAAAGTAAAAAAAAATGCGTAAAATTATCACTTGAAAATTGCGAACGAATATCGGCCTCTCTTATACTGTTAATAAATACTATGTTAAGGTGGCGAGCTGGCAGAAACGTTAGCACGCCGGGCGAGATGTTTAACGTATTTCGTCTGCCATTACGTTGTGAGTTCAAATTCCGCCGAGGTCGACTTCGCCTTTCATCCTTTCGGGGTCGATTAAATAAGTACTAGTTATGCACTGAGGTCGATGTAATCGGCTTAATCCCTTTGTCAGTCTTTGTCCCCTCTATGTTTAGCCCCTTGCGGGCAATAAAGAAATAAGAAACATTAGCACGCTTAGCGGTATTTCGTCTGTCTTTACGTTCTCAGTACAACTCCCCCCGAGATCAACTTTGCCTTTAATCCTTTCGGGTTCGGTAAATTAAGTATCAGTTGTATACTCGGGTCAACCTAATCGACTGGGTTCCTTGTCCAAAATTTCGGGTCAAGTGCCGAGAGTAGAAATGTAATAGCTGAACTATAAACTTGATTCGGATTTTACAATATAATTTAAAAAACAGAACCTAGCTTCTAGAGCAATATATTTTATGGAGTATATCATAATGTATTTCATAGGAAGAAATGATTTTATAAAGTACAACATACTTTTACCCTTTAGCATATATATATATATATATATATAGTTTTAGGGAAAATAACCAATTTTCAAGAACTCATCGATGAAAATCCACTATCACATATAGAAAAATTAATAATTAAAAGCACAATAAATGAGTATAATGTAAAGTAAAGTAAATATCATAAGATAAATATAATAAAAAGATTACACGTGTTTCATACCCAATTTTCAAATAGAAAAGAAATTTAAATCGATTAAAATCAATTGAAATTATCGAAAATAAGTTCTATTCAAAAATATAGCTACTCGTCAGATCGTAAGTAGAACAATAATTAGATATATATCTCAACCAACAATAAGTACCAAATGAATTAATATGAAATACTTATTATATAAAGATAGAAAAATTATTTAAAAAATATCATAATATCAAAATAATAACCATTCAATAATCATCCCTTCATCCATTATAATAACATGTATATTATATACAAAAAACATCTTACATAAATTATCATTGTTTTAAATTATCATTGTTTTAAATTATCATTCTTGACAATTTATTTATTGACTTCTATGTTGTAGTAGAAGCAACATGTCCTTTGTATATCTCCTTAACTTCTTGGAGATTTTAGGTATACTTATACTAATGTGTCCATCTGTTCTAATTTAATTAAATTCTATGTTTTTGTGCAGCTGAGGATTACTCTGCATTTTAAATTGATGTAATGATTACATTGTTCAATTAAATGGAGTTGCATGAAACGATCGTACTGCATTACTTCTGGATATCCTTGCTGCTTATTTTGATTTTATATATATATATATATATATATATATATATATATATATATATATATATATATATATATATATATATGTATATGTATATATATATATATATATTTTTTTTTTATTTTTATAGTTTCACCTTAGAGCTGCGGCCATGCTGATGCACCACCGTGTTGCTACACTGTTATTACAGGAATCCTCTTACAATATGTGGCACTTGGTGAAGAATGGAGTTTGATTTAGCAACCCTCATTTGCACCTCCTGCCGCGAGGTAGGTTCATCTGCGACTCTCGATAGGAAGAGGTCCAGCTTTGATTTAAAAACTCCTACATCTACTTTGTGCAGATTCCTCAGGCTCTTTGGGAGAATATTAAAAAGCTGTGGGCCCCTGAATCCCAAGCTGTTGCAGTAACTGGTCCTGAAGCGCGATGGCATTGCTGGTATCTTTGGCACTATGCAGTGTCGTCCCGTTCTGGCATTGGTGTAGCTTTCAATGCCAAAATTTGGCACAATTCCTTCCAGGATCTTCCAGATGTATATTACTGCATACCTCTCCCGCCTTCTCTCCAGGGAGTAGAGTCTTAGCTATTTCAGCCTTTCCCCAGTAGCTGAGCAGTTGCAAAGAGACAATCTTCTTTGTGAATCTCCTCTGGATTGCTTCAAGGTCTGCTGTTAATTTCAGACTGGTGGGTGACCACAGCTGTGAGCAGTAATCCAGGCGGCTGAGGACGAATGTCCTCAGAGGATCATCATGGTTTCCTTATCTCTGGTTCTGAATGTTCTCAGGATCAATCCAGCCAATCGTCTGCACTTTGTTGCCATCCTGGTAATGTGCACTTGGAAAGAGGTATCATCACTCATGTCGATACCCAGGTCTCTCACTGATTTAGGCTCTGGGATTGAAATTCCCTGCGGACCAGTGTACTCTGTAAGTTTCATATTCAGTTTTGGACGTTGGTAACGCAGGGCTTGGAATTTTTCAGCATTAAACTGCATATTATTGTCCTCAGCCCATCTGTAAACTGAGTCCAATTCCTGCTGCAGGTGTGCAACATCACTGGAGTTCTGTATTTTCTGCGAAACTTTTGTATCGTCTGCGTAGCTTGCAAGAGTGGCTATCCGGGCACTTGAAGGCATATCTGAGAGAGCGACTATAAAAAGCAATGGTCCCAAGACAGTGCCCTGTGGAACACCGCTCATTATTTGTGTTTTCATAGAGGTGGCTCCATTAGCCACTACTGCCTGACTTCTATCTTTCAGAAAGTCATGTAACCACTCTCCAAGTTTTCCAGCTATGCTAAGATCACGCAGTTTGTGGCATATCACACCATGATCCACTTTGTCAAAAGCTTTTGCAAAGTCAAGGTATATTACGTCCACATTTGAGTTGTTGAGTAACTGCTTCAACAACCAGTCGTAATGTTGTAAGAGCTGGGTCAGGCAGCTCCTACCTGGTCGAAAGCCATGTTGGGTATCACTCAGCAATTTATTTTCTTCAAGCAATGCGATTAGTTTTCCCCTGACTATCCTTTCCATGACTTTGCTGATGTGTGAAGTCAGAGAGATAGGCCTATAGTTTTTGGCATCTGCTCTGCTTCCCCCTTTATGGATTGGGCATATTATTCCCTCCTTCAGCTTGCTTGGCAGTCTTCCGTTTGCGAGAAAGTTCTGGAAGAGGATCTGGAGGGGTTTTGCCAGGGCATGCTTACACGATTTAAGGAGGATTGCTGGGAAACCATCAGGGCTAGCAGTTGAGTTTGTGTCCACTTCATGTATAGCTAGTAGTACATCTTCTTCGCTAACGTTGATGTATTCCATCGTAACTGCCTCACTGGTTATAGGGGAGGTAGCAAAGAAGTCCACTGGTTTGTTCACTTGTCTGTGCTCCAATGGAGTGGTGAAGACACTTTTGAATTGCTCATTCAGTACCTCACTGATCCTAGTTGGATTGTCTGTGAGGGAGCCATCCTTTTCGAAGAGGGGTCCAATCTTGCAGCGTACTGAGGCTGTTTCTCTTGCGTAATGAAAGAAGGCCTTTGGGTTTGACTTAATGTTTTTTATAACCCAGGCTTCTTTGTCTGCTCTCTCCTTCACATAGGATTGTTGCAGCCTTTTTTCGATCTCCATCAGTGTCGTTTTTAGGCGGGACCTTTGACCATTCTTGGGATGCTGGTTGAGTCGATTTGCAACTTTCGTCCGTCGTCTCATGAGGATCTTCCTCTCCCTTGGAATCTTGTTCCTATTTGTTTTGGCCTTGTGCTCTGGGACATATTTCTGGCTTATGGCTTGCACAGTAGACATGAAACATTCTAGTTTCATGTCAATGTCTGGTGTGAAGAGACATTTTGGCCAATCCTCTCTGAGGATCTCTTTCTGGATCGATTTCCAGTCCGCTTTGTGGAAGTTCAGATTGGAGAGATTTTGGGTGCTTCCTTTAGGCTGTATGTCTCTGGTTTCTATTGGCCCAAACATAGAGAGCTCTATTATGTTGTGATCGGAAACTAATGTCGGCGTCACTTTCACATCATGAATGATGTCCGTATTGTTCGTGAAGCAGAGATCTAGAATGTTATTCGCTCTAGTTGGTCTGAGAACAGCTTGCTCCATGAATAGGGCATTGGTGAGGTTGAGCAGGCATTCCACCTGTGCTTGCTTGCGATAAGTTATTCCTGAGAGTATGAGACCTTCGGGCCATTTGACGTTGGGGAAGTTGAAATCACCCATAAGAAATATGGTCACATGGTGTTCCAGTTTCATGAGGATTTCTTTAATTCTAGTGAGGCAATCTTCAAATTTGCCTATGTGGTTTGGAGCATCCGGAGGGCAATATGTATTGCATATGACTATATTATGTTGTCTTATGTATACAACTAGGGTGTCGCATACCGAATTTGAGTATGACAGTAAGACCTGGGGTGTGAGGTCGTCACGGATGTATACAGCAACTCCACCATGGCTCCTTTCCCTTCTGTCTGTTCGCAGTATGACATATTTTGGTACGTGTACTTCTCCATCCTCTATATCAGGGCTGAGGTGAGTTTCCACGAGTGCTATGCATAGGGCTTGATTGCATGCAGCAAGATCTCTCAGGAAAGAAATTTTGCTTTTATTATTATAATGCAACAGGCCCCCAATATTTAGTAAAAATATTGGCGTGATGCCTCTGCAGGCGTTAGGGGAGGCCATCCGATGTCTGTTGACTGTGGTTGTCTTGTGCAGTGGGGGGCAAGGTTCCTCGTCTGTGCTTGGTGTAGCTACGTCAGCTGCTGCACAATCTTTTGCGCCATGCACAAAAAAGACACTTGCTCAGCTGCTGCGTTGCGTATGATTTCTGAAGAGCGCACGTCCTTGAATTTTCTCCTTGGGGACATATATATATATATATATATATATATATATATATATATATAATATGTCTCGTTTCTCTGTTTTATTCGTTGTTCGAAAAAAGTTCGTTTTCTGTATTTTTGTTTTTATGTTTTCGTTTCTCATTGAGTTTAACGTTTGTTTTTGATGTCCTGTACAAATATCTGCATGTATATATATATATATATATATATATATATATATATATATATATATATATATATATATATATATATATATATATATATTTATATATATATATATATATATTTATGTATGTATATTTACATATATATATATGTATCTATGTATATTTACATATATATATATATATATATATATATATATATATATATATATATATATATATATATATATATATATATATATATATCACAGTATCGTTATATCACAGCATCAATCAGACCATTAGATGCTGTTATACACCGCTGGTCACAATACATTTCCTATACTATCTTGATGGCGACATTCTTTTCCATCATGACCCCAAGTGCTTAACAAAATCATCTTCCCATCGTTGCAGTGGCCTTCCAAGTAACCTTTTCCTATCTCTCGGATGCCACTTGACAACTGCACAGGTCTACCTGGTATCTGTGAATCTTCCGACATGGCCAGCCTAGCGGAATCTGCGCTTTCGGTATTTTGCAATCACATCATTCACTCCACTCCATTCTTGATCTATCACATTTCAATTATGTGTACACACACACACACACACACACACATATTACCTTTGCCCATATATGTATATTATACAGCTTGTTCAAAAAGTTTCCCCGCAGTGTTTTATTGCAAAATAAATATTTATAACATTATTTACATTTGACGGATATTTATCCTCATCTTGTTTGTTATTAACACAACGTTTCGGCTGATATACCCTCCAGCCTTCATCAGATGTCTTGGAGGAAATTTCGAACCTGGGTTCTCATTGCTAAGGTATTTTTCGATATTATTATTATTATTAATAGCATTATTATTCAAGTCACTGCCTGGAATCGAACTCGGAATTTTGGGGTTAGTAGCCCGCGCTGTTAACAACTACGCCATATGCCCCTGGGAATGTTTATAAGATGGTATAAGACTACAAAGTAATACATTAACCAGCCTTTAGAAGTCTTAAAATTTTTTTATAAAAGGTGTTGAAAGTGTCGTCCCTCAAATTTAGTACATAAGTCAACTCTTCTACACATCAGTAGCGCATGCGTTGGATGAAAAAAAAAAAACATTCACTGCGGAGAGACGTTTTGAACACCCTGTATACATATTTGATAAAATGCTGTTCCATCTGCCTTTCGGAAGTCTCTGGTATTCTTTGTGCATTTGTAGAAGGGAAAGATCTTGAATTTGATCTTTTCTCTTTCTTTTTGTTTTTCTTGTCCTTCTTCCTGTCTTTCGTTCTTTCTCCCTTTCCTTAAAAACCAAAATTAACGTCTTAGAATGATGTTATATATATATATATATATATATATATATATATATAAGCATATATATATATATAATTTTCTTCGGGTCTTGGCTAGTTGTCTTTGGGACAAACAAATACCGTCAAAGTACGGGTGAATGCAGAAGCAACCGCCATCAAATTGCATGATACATACAGGGTGGGGAAGCAAAATTTACAATATTTTGAGGCAGGGATTGAAAGACAGTGAATGACCAATTAGTTTATTGAAAATCACGAGTATTTATTTGCCACAAGAACATTTACATAATAGAAAATGCTTTTATTCTGTGTCCTCCTTCTTTCTCAATAACTGCCTTCACACGCTTCCTGAAACTTGCACAAGTGTTCCTCGGGTATTAGGGAGAAAACTTCTCCCATTCTTCTTTAATACTCGTGCTTCGTATTGTCTTGTACACTTTTCGTGACGTCCTGTGCCCAAATATGCATATTTATATATATATATATATATATATAGAAAAAAATTAAGGTACTCAGAAATCTGGATGTTTGTACATTTACAGATTTTTATTAATGTCACATATTAAATAAAGCACTTTTCACCTAGTCGTGTAGGATTTTCAAATTGTATATATATATATATATATATATATATATATATATATATATATATATATATATATATATATATATATATATACACACACACACATATACATACATACATACATACATACATATGTATATATATATATATATATATATATATATATATATATATATGTGTGTGTGTGTGTGTGTGTGTGTGTGTATATATATATATATATATATATATATCATCATAAATATACAGGGATTAGCAATTGAGTTGCTTCTCCAACATACTGAAAATTCAGAAATAGCAGTCAAAGAACTACTGATTCCAAACTACAAATTTTTCTCTAAAGCGGATGGCGATATTTATGGCACACATAGAACAAAAAACCGGAGGGAAAAGCGTAAACAAACCAAGCCTTTAGTTAATTGGATACGAATCGTTTCATGGTTAAGTGAATGGAAATTTCATTATTCCAATCTTCAGCCCAAATATTCTGCTAAATTTGAAAGTGTCACTAAAAAAATTCACGGTAATTTTTGGCCATGCGACACCAAAAATCAACTAAAGGCTTGGTTTGTTTACGCTTTTCCCTCCGGTTTTTTGTTCTATGTGTGCCATAAATATCGCCATCCGCTTTAGAGAAAAATTTGTAGTTTGGAATCAGTAGTTCTTTGACTGCTATTTCTGAATTTTCAGTATGTTGGAGAAGCAACTCAATTGCTAATCCCTGTATATTTATGATGATAAATAGTTCTACCGATAAAGGTTTTTTTCATACTGAACTACTTGGCAAAATTGTTAATTATTAATTCTATTATTAATTGACGATTCTCTGCCCTTATTCTTGTATATATATATATATATATATATATATACATATGTATGTTTCAGAAGTTGTACTACACTTGAGCACTGTATACAATAAGCTCAAATGTGCGTGTGTGTGTGCGTGCGCGTGCGTGTTCGTGTGTGTGTGTGTGTGTGCGTGTGTGTGTATGTGTATGTGGGTGTGTGCGTATGGCTGTGTCTGTGTGTTTGAGTATAAATGTTACTGTTTATACAAGGGAGAGGACGACAGTATTCAAATCAGCCTACTTTACCGTGAACAGCTATCACTTTCATTGGATAATTTCTGAATATTATTATTTATTTTTGCGTGCTATTTTTTGTTTGTAATTTTTTCTTTTGATGTATTTTTTCACCGGTCAATTCATTGGTTGTTTTACTTCATTTACCCTTGTCCAGTGTTAGATTCTTGATTATCATTATTGTTGTTACTTTTATTGATGTCGTGGGAGTCTGTCTGCTATCGTGAACTTTCCTCCTTGTATTTGTTCGTTCTTTCTGTTTTTTTTTTGTTTTTTTTTTTGGTAACTGATATCTCTGAATTTTATTCTTTTTCAATGACCAATTGTTTAGTCACTTTGTTTAATTGACTGATATGAATTATTGTTCTCATGGGATCATCATTTCCATTCCTCAAAAAGCTATTTATCAAGATTGAAATTCAGACGAGATTTTCTTTTAAAATACATTTATTACAAGTCCTGCAACTTCACACGGCCTTCTTTCTCCTGTTCAGCGCGTATATTCCCTGTTTCATTATGCAGTGTTTTTACGGTGCTCGACAAAGTTACACGGAACCATTTATATAAGCTATAACACTATCCTTTAATACTGCCTTCTCATTTACATCTATAATATTCGCTATATGTTCCGAATGTTGTTTTATAGTGCTTTTGCATTCCTTCTGTGTATAATGTAAAACGAATGTGTCTGTTGGGTATATCCATTTTGATAGCCTCACCCTTACGACATTATAAATGTTATCGATTTTTCCTCTTGTAGTACTGTTTTTGTATTGATTACCGCAACATAGTTTGAGCCATTGTAGTTACATTTGTTTTCGCTTGTGGACAGTGTGCTTTTATTTGGTTAATAATAGCTTAGATGGTGAGTTTCATCGCGTTCCAAAAACATATCGTGTTTTATGGTCGGTTGGTTAGCGTTACGGTGATTGTATTAGGGCTTTGTATCACATATATTGCTGTATTTAATGTGGATAGTTGATTGAGTCAGGAGTTATGTCTTTATCCAGGGCTGTTTGCACTTTGGCTCTGCATTCTTATTGTTCTTTCTACAATATAAGATATCATTACAGAATGGTACTACTTTCCCGAATATTGTTTTCTGAGAACATCATGGAGTTCGACAGCTTAAGTTCACCACTTGTTTTCATTTTATTATTACTAAAGGTGGAAGGCTGGATTGTTTCTTTATATATAAAGATATTTTGCTCAGTCCTAGTATGGTTACGGTTTTGTTCTGGAGTTATGCCTAGTACTATGTCTAGGAAATTGCCGATGTATACGTTGGTTCGGTTAATTGTTTCCCTCCGCCTGCGTCTAGTTGTCGTCCGTCCGTATGTTGGATTTTGCTGGCATATCTCCGTATACTCCTTATCAAGATTATCTTTGGATGATCCTGTGTTTCTTTAGTATATAAAAGATTAGGGACGCTGCCTTCTTGGATTTGTTTGCACACCAATTTCCAGTTTGATCGGTTTGCTATTGGGGTCCTACGTCATCTTCTTTGGATGCCGCTTTTTCATATATATATATATATATATATATATATATATATATATATATATATATATATCTACAAAACACACTCAGACACAACACACATTCACACAACGCACACCCATATACACACATGCACACCCATATACACACATGCACACCTATATACACACATGCACACACATGTATATTCGCATTTAATAGTTTTTATTCGGTTAGGCCGTCTTACATTTTGTTCCATATCTCTACACCTATTTTACAGAGCTATTTTATGGATTATAGATTTTAAGATGCATTTTTGGCGATACAACTTCTGGTTATTCTTAGAACCATTTGTGTTTGGCATTCGCATGAAAAATGAAAGGTGACAAACAAAGCTTGCATCCAAAATGCACAATTAAAATATCTCAATCAATAGAACAGAAACTGTGTAAACGGGAAAAAAGCGGAACGTTAAAAAAATATTGACATAAGCCACATCACTTATAAACTTAAATTTTATGTCTTTTTCTGTTAGAGGTGGAGCATAATGATTCCAGATGCTGATGGTATCCGACAATATAAAAGAAAATAAATCCACAAATAAATATGTAAACGAAATGATCTGGAAAAGTTTGAGTTTTACGATTTCATGCTATTTAAATGGAAAGTAGAATGAAAGTTAAATTGGCTTTTAATTTTTGAACTATTTCACAGTTGATTGGCATAAAACATTTCATACGTGAATAAATATCCATATGCATCATTCAGTGCCGAATAAATGGAGCTGTGTCATTCTAATCGAAGAGTAAAGTAAATGCTAAGAGCCTGCCGGTAATAGTGCTAATAAAGTTACCAGAATCATAAACGATAAATACAAGACTTCTAATAAGTACTCCAGTTCAGAATTTCTTCTAAAAAGGCTTTCCCGGTAATCGGGACAATAGACCAAATCTGATGTTTAGGCGAACCGGAAAAATTAGAATTTTTTCATCTCAGACATCAGCTTCCGTAGATTCACGTAGGTTTCTGTAGATTTCTGTTGACATAAATTTCTGTAGAATTTTAATTGTGTTTCAATTTGTAGCGCATTATTGTCAGTTATTTTTACTTCATTCATTCTTAGACATTTGTGTTGTATCTACTGCTCAGTTCTAATGGATATATGAATATCGGTATCCTGAATAAAGTATCGTCCCATCAGACTCGGGTGGGTGTTGCAACAAATATGTAATGTCGACGTACAACTGGTGATTCTCAGCTACTCTATCGACTCGGTTCTCAGCGGGTTCAAACATATTCAGTATGAGCATTGTGCGTTTAGTTATTCAGTATGAGCATTGTGCGTTTAGTGTTCTATCGGCTCGTCTTAGATTTCTCTTCTAGTCACTTCTGACGCTGTGGACTTAGTCCTGGATGACGGATTCTGAGTTCAAGTTGAAATTCATTTGAGGACTACCTCGTGTTTTCTACACTAAGCACATGGTCTTTATGAACGTGTGTGTGTGTCTATGAGCATTAGTAAACATATATCCATGTATGTGTGAGCATTTGGATTGACTTTACTACTCTATCCACCAACTTTACATGATGTTAATTCTAATTTTTTGAGACACATTTAGTTGTGTTTTTAACTGTAAGAACACAATAGCATTAAATTACGCTCAATAGAATAAAATGCGAAGGAAATAAACAAATACAATAAATAACTTTGATTTCGCCGAAAACTTTATATTAATAATAGAATTAATTATTTTCGCAGATGAATAAAGATGATAACATTTGACAGTACAAATATTTACAGAAGTGAATAATGGAATCCGATTTACGTGCAAAATAGTTTAATCCATGGAACATAATTATTTTAATGTAAACGTAATTGCAGCATGTTTAGTTTGGTATGTCCATGTTAGTTCTTGTCAAATATAATCTATTTTTACTTCCTTGTTCTATTCAAGTTCTTCAATGTGCACTATGCGTAACAATGCAGTTACTTTAACTTCATCTTTCATTTGTTTCATGTCTCTAAGTGTTTCATTTCCTATCAATGGTATCTCTCACATTTTAGATATCGCTCCTTGACCATCGCAGTTTTATTCGTCAGTAAATATTACAACGTAAGTTTTCTCATGCTCATAGTCACCACCAAATATTATTACTAACCAATGAGAGAGTTTTTAATGAGTAAAGTATTGGATTTATTCATTCAGAAAGACCAATTCAACTGAGAATGAAATGGTTTTATTCTTTTCAGTTTTATTATTCAGTAACAATTTATATTTCTTTCCGATTTTGGAACAAGAGTAATGGGTAAGTCGATCACATCGATACCACAGCTCAACCGACACTTTTTTTTTATCGACTCGGAAAGGACGAAAGACCAAGTCGAACTCAACAGTATTTGAACTTAGAACATAACGCTGAACATTTTGACTGATGTATTAACAATTCTGCAAACACGTCACCTTAGTAACAACTCACAAATCGTAGATTCATGTGTTTAGAGAAAAACTGAAAAATGTTGAATAAGTTGTTATATATCAAGCTGCCTGAAGTGATCATTTTCGTTAGAAACGCTGATTTTCAGAAAAAATTTCTAACATATCTTGTGTCATGGGAGGGTCGTTACGGCAATAATGATAACACACACATTGGTTGAATATCACTTCTTTATTGTCAGTCAACTGGTTAAATATATAACCAGCTAACTAATTGATCGTTTGCTTAATGTGCTGGTTAAACAATCAATCGAGTGTTTGTTAGTTCAAGGATTTTCTAACAGTAAATAAAAATGAAAACATTCCACAACCCTCTTTATAATAAATCGCTAATTCCTTTTCTTTTTGAATTATTCGAAATGAGAAAGCAAAAATAAGAAAAAACATGTTTCCTTTAAATAATCTTGTGTTATTTTAGATAATCCTGTGTTATTTTTCGGTAAAATAACACGTTGACACTAAAACATTATTTCTCAAAACTTGGGGAAATTTTGATTGAGGAACTTTTAACACAGCATGTTAACTATCTCTGGTTCGGTAATATGACAATTAAAAAGTCTGGGAATGTAGAATTCACATCACGCAGCTAGTCGTTGTCTCCTTTCTTCTTCCTCAGGCAGGAATATCTGTTTCTCTGAACTTCGATGTCGGCTTTACACATCATTAGTGATAGGTGATAATTTGGTCACTAAAGACCTGAACGAATTGTTAGAAACGCCAATTATATACTAATTAAAGAATATTATGTCATTCCATGTCTGTATTATCAGTGTCCATTTTCCGTGCAATAACAATAAAATAATTACAATGAAGATTTCTATTCCAATTTATTCTATCACATTCTACTATTCTACTCTTCTACTATTCTACTATGTTATTCAATAGTCTGTGAGTTCTAAATTTACCACTTTCATTTTGTTATATTGTCATCTTTCGATATTAGTCTGTGCAGAAAATCTTACGACGTAACTTCCCTTAACATAGATTACGAAGCGTCGATGCATCTTTTGTAGCAATGATAATTTTCATTTTGAAAATGGAATATTAATCAATTGTAGATTGTTTTGTTGCGAAATTTCTATTTACAGTTACATTCATGAAAGATGTCGATATGCCATGGTGTATGCAAGGCTACGAATTACTACAGTAAATTATTTTGTTTCCGTGGTATAGGAAATAAAACCGTAACGCCTCTACCTTGCGAGTCTTCCCGTAACGTCGATCATATCCAGCCGGGATATATCCGTAGGAGCCCTACCCTTCTAACTCCAACTCTTACAACCACCACGTCTGTCTCCACCGATAAGCTCCCAAGGCAAAATAGACCCAGACTAGTTGTCCTTCCGCTCACGTGACCTCACTCGTCCTCTCCTTTCGGTAGTGCCCCTCAGCCGTTTGCATGACTTCACTGACCCTATATTTCCAACCCCACTCAGCCCCACAGCTTCATATGAATAATTTCTATAACCAAGAAACGGTTCGATTCTCGGCTAAAATTGATTCCGTCGTCATATCTTTATAAAGTTATTTTATTCTAAATAAATACTCAATGTCCTTTGTCAGACAACCTTAAAATCCTCATGTGCAGGATCAGTTTTGAAGACAACAAATTTTAAAATTCTTTGTGGTATTAGCTTTTCTTAAATACCAATAATGTAATTCATAAAAGATGTCACTCTCTAATGATCCCGTTATATTTTCTTGAGTCAAGCGTTTACTCAGGAAAGATATTCGAAATGGACTCGGTAGGAATATTTTCAAACTGGATGTTTCCATTGATATCATCAGGAATGCTATTTATTAATTTGCCATTGCGTTCTAACTAGATTTCTTAATACAATAGCCTATAAATAGTTTATAAATAGCTTATAAGAGACTGTTAATAAGGTTATTTCTTAATTGTTTCCTTTTCCGCATAACGAATTTATATTTGTACGTAATGTCTGCATTAGGGAGAAACTTTACGGTCATTACCCATTATGTCTGTCGTCCCGCTTTATAAAAGGAGATAAATCAGGTTCGTAGCCGACATCTTGTTACAGTAAAATATTCTAGAGGAACTAAAATTGAAGTACGCGTTCAATCTCCACTGGAAATCATCTCACAAGATATTAATTTGCATGTCGACAAATTTGAATAAAAAGAATTTGTCTCTAGCTGAGTTATATCGACCATTTCGTATGAAATAAGAGCATATAAAATATGTGAAAACACTTTCTCGATGATAGGAAGGCGAAAATAGTCAATGAAGAGAGTTTTCGAATTCCGAACATAGAAAGACTGGATTAAAGCGACATAACGCCTCCTTTGGGATTCTATTGTGTTTGCGTAATCATGTGTTAATTTCAACGCACACACGCGCGCGTACATACATACACACATATACATAAACACATATACGCACGCATACACATATACACTCACTCATATATAATTTGGTTATTTCTAAAATTTTTACTGAACTTTATCTCTGGAAAATGCACTAGAAATTTAGTTGTTCCATTCCTTCTTAAGGAAGTTAGCTGTAAACTTAGTTTTATAATTGGGAATTGATTTAACAGTCTATAAATCTCCATAACTTTATGACTGGTGCAGAGAGAATTGCTGCAAAAGATTATTGACAACATTTTAACTTAAACCAGATTTAACTTCATAGAGTGATAGTTGGTTATCGTATATATTTCGATCCTTGCATACCAGGAGAATATCGATATGTCTACTCCATGAACTTAAATAATCTGTCACCCGGCAGAAGATATTTCTGATTATTTATATTAAGTCCGCCATGGCAGTCGAGTGTCACGCAACCATTAAAAGTGTTCATAATACTTACTTACTGCCTGAAATGCCCCATTCTTGGACAATACTCTTAATTACCAATGCTTCTGTTGACGTAAATGTAGTGGACATCATAGGCTGGAACAATTGATTTGTAGTGCAAGGAGAAAACTTGTGCACTTCGCGACTCCTAGTGGTTAACATGTCACCTTGCTATACTCAATTCCGCTCGTACTTCGAACACACCACCTCTCCATAAACAAATTAACGTGTTGATTTTCCAAATTATCCTCTCATTACCTCGGGCGGATGCATTTGCTCCATGTACAATTGGCAAAATATTTGTTATTCTTACAAAGCAGCGAGCTGGCAGAATCGTTACCACGCTAGCGTGTTTGAGACGCTGTGAGGTAAGAAGTTTGCTTCTCAACCACGTGGTTCCGGCTAACTTCTACCATAGCCTCGGGCCAACTAAAGCCTTGTGAGTGAATTTCGTTGTCAGAAACTTAAAGAAGCCTGTCGTATCTATCTATCTATCTATCTATCTATCTATCTATCTATCTATCTATCTATCTATCTATCTATCTATCTATCTATCTATGTATGTGTGTGTGTGTGTGTGTCTGTCTTCGTGTCCCTGTTTGTCTCCTATCGCCGATTGGTAACCGGTGTTGGTGTGTTTACGTCTCCGTAACTTAATGTTTCGGCAAAAGAGACCGATAGAATAAGCACCAAGCGTGTAAAGGAGTAAATAACGAAGTCGATTTGTTCGACTAAAATTTTTCAAGTTGGTACTCCACCATGGCCGCAGTCTAATGAGTGGAATAAATAAAAAGATAAAACATAACAGCATGGAGCTGAAGCATTTGCAGCTACTTAATTCGATGGCTTATCCTGAGAATTTAAATAATTCTTTTCCTCACTTTGTAGTGTCAAATTGGTATTCCTAGACATTTATAAACCTGCAGATTCTTTCATTTTAGAAACGCATTGTCAAATCTTAATTGAAGATAATTCAGATATTGCCTTTTTGTACCATTATAGCCATTCAATTCACCAATTCTATTCTATCAAAAATAACATCTTTGATTAACCTTTTTAGTTAATTGTATTATATTTATCGGAATTTTATGAAATAACAATCATCAAAGAAAATTTACTTTTATAATTTCTATCTTTTTAATTGAAGGTATTTTCTAAATTTTGAATTCTTCTAAACATTTTTCTCTCGTATGAATCATCATTTTTCAAACAATCACTTCAGCTTTTGTATTTTATTTTGTTTATATCATAAAGTATTGTTTAAATTTCAAGTTAATTTCCCTTTCAAAAGCCGTTATCCTTTGTACGGAAAATACCGAAGAATAAGTTATTAGCTCACGGCATTCTGTGTTCGTGACATGATTATAATTCATTGTATAATCATGTTACTTTCGCTCAATCTACTCGGAAAGGCTTGAACATAACAACTTTCAATTTCTACTTTGCGATTCTTAGAGTAAAGAAACCACTATTCTGCTACAGATGCAATCTTTCGCTTCTGCATCCTCCATTTATACCTTTCTCTATTTTCTAAATAATTTATATATCTATTCGTTCTCTAATCCAGCCATCCAAACATCCATTTATCTATCAAATCTATACATCGTCTATGAGGTTGACTGCGTATTTCGTTTTTCAATGATTACACATTGTTGCTAAATGTTCTTAATGCTTATGTATGCTATTTACCTACTACATTAAACGAGACGACTGATTAACAAGTGAAAGAAAAATTCATCACCAGAAGAGCTGGAAGCAGCTTTATTCAGGAAATTACAGTAATAGTAAGATTATACTACTGATCAACAGTAAAATTGGCGTAAAATTTGCGCGTCTCTGTTGCTGCACTTACCGTGACAGTTGTCGACTTTTTTTCTTTCGAAGGATTTGGAGTTCTCGAATTCTGCTTTTAAAAAGCCGTTCAGAATGCTCTCAGTTGTATTCACATGAATGCATAAATTATTCAATGTTTCTTAGCATTACGACAATCACTAATTTTTTAGCTTCTCATTTGATAAATTGTAAATTAATGGACTTCCAGCTCATTGATCAATGAACTCTGCAAAAATATAGTAACGAGAATTTAAAAAATTCAATTCAAATTTTTTTTTTTTGTTTCTCATGTTTTCTCCTGAAAATAAAGTGAATTTTTGACGAGCAACAAGAATTTATAACATCAGTGTTTCCTTAAGATCAATGTAGCTTCATGCAAACAAAAAGCCCAAGAGGACGCCAATACCATAAGTCTTTGACTGAAGAGACTTGTACTATCACGTACACCAATACATAAGTATGCATTATTTCCAACTACCAAATGCCAATCACTAGGTACTTGTAAACCGGGTGTGTTGTTGGAATTTGCTTTCGGTACTGCACAATAGAACTGAAACAGGAACCGTGTGTATGTGGGAAGCGAACTTTTAAACCACACCCCACGAAGACCTTACGCAGGTTTGTCCAAGATCAACATGGACGTATATACTTTTCTACTCTAGGCACAAGACTCGAAATTTTGGGGGAGAGTGCCAGTCGATTAGATCGACGCCAGTACGCAACTGGTACTTGATTTAAAGACCCCCGAAAGGATGAAAGGCAAAGTCGACCTCGGCGGAATTTGAACTCAGAATGTTAAGACAGGCGAAATACCGCTAAGAATTTCGCCTGGCGTGCTAACGTTTCTGCCAGCTCGCTGCCTTAACAATGATGTATTAGGTTGCCAAGAAAGTTCTTGCGGTTTTTAACCTTTAAATTCAGATGCACATATCTCGGCTCAAACAAAACTTTATTAATCGAAATAAAAACCATCAGAAACAACACACTTTGCCAACGCGAAACAAGTTTCTTTATGCCAGTAGCGTAAACATCCTGCGTTCTGGTGGTGATGAAGTCGTTGAAGGCGTGTTTGGCATCGTCTTGGTTTTTGAAGCATTTCTCACGCGGGAAGTTGTCGAGATGCTTGAAAAAGTGGTAGTCGGTAGGCGAACGGTCTGGTGACTATGGCAGATGAGACAGAGTTTAGTAGCCCAATTCGTTCAACTTCTGCAAGGTCAGTTGTGCGACGTGCGGCCGAGGGTTGTTGTGGAGAAGAACTGGTCCTTTTCTATTGACCAATGATGGCTGTTGTCGGAGTTTCTTATGCATTTCATCCATTTGCTGACAGTACTTCTCCGCCGTAATTGTTTTGCCTGGATCCAAAAATCTGTGATGGATGAGACTGGTCGCAGACCACCAAACAGTTACCATGACTTTCTCTTGGTGCAACTTTGGCTTCGGGAAAGTGCCGTGGAGCTTCGTCGGCGTCCAGCCACTGAGCTGAGCGTCGCCGGTCGTCGTAAAGAATCTACTTTTCATCGCAAGTCACAATCCGGTCGAGAAACGGGTCGTTCTTGTTGCGTAAAAGAAGAGAAGACGACACTTCAAAACGGCGAGTTCTTTTTTTTGTCATTGAATTCGTGCGGCACTCATTTCTCAAGTATTTTTGTTTTTCCAATCTCTTTCAAGTGGTTGGAAATTGTTGTATACGGTACGTCTAATTCAGAAGCAAGATCTTGAACAGTTGTGCGTGGATTGGCTTCGACTAAGGCTCTTAGTTGATCGTTGTCAACATCTGATAGCTGCCCACTACGCTTATCATCTTCAAGACTCTCGTCACCGCTACGAAATTTTTTGACCTACCATTGTGCTGTACGTTCATTAGTGGTTCCTGGGCCAAACGCATTGTTGATATCACGAGCTGTTTCAGCTGCTTTTCGACCTAGATTGAACTGGCATAAGAAAATTGTGCGAATTCGCTTTTTGTCCATGATGTATTCAACGTTCTGGGGAAAAAACGGCTTAATTATTCAAAAAGAAAAAGAGTAACACGATTAGATAGAGCGAAAGACGGACTTTAAAATGATATATAAAGTCAAAGTAATTTAACGAAAATTAATTTGAAAATACATCATTTAAAACCAAAATTGAAAATTCCGCAAGACCTTTCTTGACAATCTAATATATTGTTAACGAAAACTGTTCACTTTTAATTATTGTGCTACTTTAGCTGCATTTTGAAGTTGTGGATTAGTTGTATATTTTGCGTCAAAGAAATGGCTTTGCTATATTTGTTCCGATTGCATTTATTCTGAGTTCAAATCCCGCTTAGTTCAACTTTTCCTTTCATCCTACTAAATTTCGTTTGGTTTACTTTTTGCATTTTCTATTGTATTAAGACTCCCCTACCTGTGTGCAGTGCCGAGCTATTTTAACGGAGGCGGTGTATGTTGAACGAGTTTCCATTAGCATTTATCTGCAGGATTCTTTACGATTAATTTAAGGCATATTTAATGAATTTACCTATCATAATAGGTGCCAATAAATATAGGTGTTCTCCAACTCGGCTAACATTTCCAGGATCCACGCTTGGGAAACATTGCCAAATATTTTCTTTTTTTTTCTGCTTCTCTAGGCACAAGGCCTGAAATTTTGGGGAAGGGGGCCAATCGATTATATCGACCCTAGTATGCAACTAGTACTTAATTTATCGACCCCGAAAGGACGAAAGGCAAAGTCGACCTCGGTGGAATTTGAACTCAAAACGTAAAGACAAACGAAATACCGCTAAGTATTTCCTCCGGCGTACCAACGTTTGTCAAACGTTTTCAGTTAGCCAATCACACTTCCTTCTCATTTTATATTCTTTGATTTTAGATTTTCAACTAGAAATTGGTTTTTAGTCTCATAAATCTTTGGACCATCAAGCTGGCAGAATGGTTAGCACGCCGGGCAAAATACCGCTAAGAATTTCACCAGTTGCTACGTTCTGAGATCAAATTCCGCCGACGTCGACTTTACCTTTCATCCTTTCGCGGTCGATAAATTAAGTACCAGTTGTGTACTGGGGATCGATCTAATCGACTAGCACCCTCCCACAAATTTCAGGTCTTGTGCCTATAGTAGAAAGGATAATTCATTCGAACTTCTCTTCTGGAATTAATTTGTTTTTTGTCAGATCTTAATTTATTTTGTGATTACAGTTAAGGTTTTGTAATTTGTAGGAAGATAGGTTAAGGGCCGTTAGTTTTTTGGGAGAGTTGATAATTTTAGTCATATACGCTTCCTGAGGGACCTCGTCAGGTATTATCCCTGGCTATATCATTAACCTATTCGTGCCGAAATTTTTCTACTGGATGAAAATTGCCTCAAAATACACAAATGCTATTATTTTGACCTAAATAACAAATGGAAAAAATTTCATTGAAATCCGTTTGACACAGACTGCATACGCGTTAAGAACATGTTTCATTCTTTGATGCAGATCATACACAAATCACAATTTGTATCAAGTATTTGGTTTATATCCTTATAAATTAAGTATCAGTTTAAACGGACGATCGGCTTGAATGGGTTGACTTACTAAATATCCCTACGATCAACTTGAATGTCTGTTAAACATTTTAAGCGTAATTTTGGGATCTTATCATTTTCTGTTAGCTTTTAATTGTTTCTATCGTTATCTATCACATTCTTCGTTTGTTCTTGTGACTGCACATAATTCTTCAGTTTTGTTTTCGTCGTTTTAAACAAATTCGTCCGAGGCAATTCTCTGTTCATAATCGTTTCAGAATCTTTATTCTTTTTCTGTTCATGTTTCAGTGTTTAGTATTTTATTTTTTAAGTAGTTTTCGGTTTGAGTGGAACATTGTTTAGTTCAAAGAACCACCGCCGCTTTTTATAGAGATGAATTCTTTGCGATTTATCGAGGATCTCTAGTTTCAGGCATTCTTTCATTTCGGGTACTTTTTAAAGTATATTTTTGCTATGTTATATACCCATGTTATATATATAACATGTTATATACCCATGTTATATACCCAGAGTATTTATCTGTGATTATTTTTTTTCAATTGCATCGGTTTTTCATTCAAAGATCTTTGATTTTCTTTTTGTTGTTGTTGCTTTTTGCCTTCCATACTTGTTTACGTTTTAATATTACCCTTTGGGAAGGCAGCAAGCTGGTAGAATCGTTAGCGCGCCGGGCGAAATGCTGAGCGGTATTTCGTCTACCGCTACGTTCTGAGCTCAAATTCCGCCGAGGTCAACTTTGCCTTTCATCCTTTCGGGGTCGATAAATTAAGTTCCAGTTACGCACTTGGGTCGATGTAATCATCTTAATCCCTTTGTCTGTCCTTGTTTGCCCCCTCTATGTTTAGCTCCTTGTGGGCAGTAAAAAAATAAGAAACGTTGGCACGCCGGGCGAAATGCTTAACGGTATTTTGTCTGCCTTTACGTTCTTAGTTCAAATTCCGCCAAGGTCGACTTTGCCTTTCATCCTTTCCGGGTCGGTAAATTAAGTACCAGTTGCGTACTGGGTCGATGTAATCGACTGGCTCCCTCCCCAAAAATTTCGGGCCTTGTGCCTAGAATAGAAATGAATATTACCCTTTGGATATATCTGATACGATACACGCTTTCCTTTGTAACAACAACCGTTACCACGTATAGTAATTTGTTTCAACTGGAATATTGATTTTCGTGTCTAAAATGACCAGGTATTCACCTTCTATTGTTCTTGCTATTTCACTATGGAATATTATTCTTAGGGGGTATTTCGTTGGTAGATTGCAAATTCTATCGCTTTTAATTTATGAATTATTTCTACTTTCACACTTTCAAGACCATGATACGCTCTTTTGAATCTCTAACTCAAAATATTACTTCAATTCTCTTTTATTTATATTTTAGTTTGTGACGAACGCGTACAATTTCTGTTTTTCAGTATTCATCAGCTATTTTACAGCTCGTCTTTGCATTCCATTATTTAATCCATTTTTCTCGCACAGGTTAGAGAAATACACCTGTTTTATGCAGTCGAAATAACATTTTTTCCTTATATTTTTTTCTTTACTTCTATTTTCATTACATCTTTTGGATTTCAACTTCAGTTTTTGATATGCGATTGGCTTTGCGAATATACCTTTTGTCAGTAAGCTTGTCAGTCGGAATAAACATTGAGATCTCTGCTATTTTCCTCAAACATTATATATTATTATATGTTGAGCGGGAGAAGAGTGTCACTGTACAATATCTGCATAGAACAGAAATGTATTTCTCTCGTGACCATTTATTGATTTTTAAAAATATTTTACTTGACAAATTGCAGAGAAGAACCAGGCTCATTATTTAGGTAATCATCATTTTCTGTAGGTATCTGATCAGTTTTTCTGACGATGTTTTGTTTCCTCCATTTCTCGCACCGTTATGCATCAGATTCGAAGTAAGTATTTACATTTTAACACTGTGCTGAGGATATTTCTTTTTACATATATCATTGGTAAGTTGGGAGAGTACAGAACTATATGAATCCTGATTCGCTTTGTGGCAACATTCGAAACCATTATTATTATTATTGCCTTTGCACAGTTTCTAACACTGGAAATATATTACAGTGTCAGCTGTTCATTACCAATGAACTTATTCTTCGAGAACCTTTTGGAGTATTCGAGCGGTTCCAAGCAGTGCTGTTTTCTGTAAGTGCTCCACCCTTATTGCAGCCCCTATTTGTTCCACCTACTTCTCGAGATTTTTTCTCACTATTCTCAGGGCTCCGACAATTATTAGTACTACTGCTACCTTTTTCATCGACCACAACTGCTTAACTTCCCAAGCTAACCTGTCATATCTATCGACTTTTCTTTCTTCTTTATCGCATACCTTGTTGTCAGCAGGGCATGCTATATCTGTGATCCAGCATAGTTTTGCTTTCTTTCTCGGTTAAGACTATATCTGGCTTTTTATTCTCTATCTCATGGTCGTACTGAATCATAAAATCCCACAGGTTCTTTGCATTATCAATTTCGATGATGCCTTCGGGTTTATGGTCATACCAATTTTTTTCTCTGTCAAGACCTTATTATTATTATTATTATTCTTCAGTAGTTTTATTTTTATAACGTGCTTTCACTTCACTACCGAGCGCAGCTCTGTGCGCCTTGGGTATGTGCTGTGGTTTGCTGTGGTGCTCTTATGGTTACTGTATTGAAAGTGTTTTGCGTAGGATGTGTGCAGTACCCAGTAGTGCAATTTTCTGTATGTTATATATATTTGTAAGTCCTGCTATTTTTGTTATGTATTTGTCTGAATATTTTTTTATTATACCTAAGGCACCTACTATGATAGGAATTGTTTCTGTTTTTAGATTCCACATTCGAGTTATCTCTATTTCCAGGTCTTTGTATTTTGAAAGTTTTTCCATTTCTTTTAGAGAAACGTTGTCATCTGCTGGTATTGATACATCAATTAGAAAGCATTTTTTTTCTTCATGATCTTTGACAACTATATCTGGTCTATTTGCCTTAATTTCTCTATCTGTGTGTATTGGCATATCCCAGAGTATGGTTGCTTTCTCGTTTTCTGTGACCTTTTCTGGCGTGTGTTTATACCATCTTTTTTCTGTTGTTATTCCATAATGTTGGCATAGCTTCCAGTGTATATAGGTCCCAGCTCTGTCGTGTCTGTGAATATATTCCTTCTTAGCCAGGACTGGGCAGCCAGAGATAATATGATTTATTGTTTCTTGTCGATCTCCACATATTCTACAGTTACTTGTTATATTTCTTTTCATTATGTGTTTTTGGTAATTTCTGGTGGGGAGGCTTTGGTCTTGTGCAGCAATTAAAAATCCTTCAGTCTCTGCTTTGAGTCCTGAGCTTCTCAGCCATTGCTGGGATTTTTCTCTGTCTATTTCTTTCGCATTTAGTTTAGCCCAGTATTTACCATGTAGGGGCTTTTCTTGCCATCGTTTTATCATGGTCCGTTGCTGTTCTAGTTTTAGTTTGGATTTCATTTGTTTTATAGCTTTTGTTGTTTCTTCTTCTTCTTCTTCGTATTTGTTAGGTAGATTGATTTCTTGTTTGTATTTGTCAGCTTCCTTAAATACTGAAAACAGTTTTTTGTTTTGCTCGTGTTTTGTGGCTATTTGTATTAGTTTCCCTTGCTTCTGGAGTAGGTATTTTTGCAGTCCTATGGTGGTTATTTTATAATAGTTTTCTAGCTGTATAAGACCCCTGCCACCTATTATTATTATTATTATTATTTTATGTTTGACTTTTGTTTTGCATTTGTACAAGTTGGATCCAAGTCTCACCCAGAGACCTCAAGAGACAACAAGTTAGAAGTTCATGTAGGTGTTATGCCTAGGGTACCATATATTTGGATTTGTACAGTTTTGTTCAAGTGAATGTTTAAGAAACCATGTGTTTGCTTTAAAATTTGAGATCACATAGACAGTATTTTACGTAGGATATGGGCAGTTCCCATGAGCACTATCTTTTGAACTTCAGCCATTTTGAGGTTTCCTGGAATCTGATCTAGGTAGTAATCAGCCCGTTTCGCTGTCATTCCCAGGGCACCTATGACAATAGGTATTGTTTTCGTCTTCAGATTCCACATTTTGCTAATTTCTATTTCAAGATCTTTATATTTGCTCAGTTTTTGGTAGGTCTTGACAGATACGTTTATATCGATTGGGACAGTCATATCAATGAGGAGGCATGATTTTTGTCTGAAGTCTTTCAGTATGATGTCTGGCCTATTTGCATCTATCTTTCTGTTAGTTTGAATGGTGAAGTTCCAGAGGAGTGCAATGTGATCATTTTCAAGTACTGGGGGTGGTTTGTGTTCCCACCAGTTTTTATCATGGGGCAAGTCCAGGTTTTTGCATATTACCCAGTGAATATACTGTGCAGCTCTATCATGCCTGTTGAGTATTATTATTATTATTATTATTATTATTATTATTATTACTATTATTATTATAAGTATTGCTGTTGTTGCTGGCCGTGTCGTTCATGTACCAGCTGCTGACTTCTCATGAACTAAGGTGGTACCTTCTTATCAAGTCTCGAGAACTTTGCAGAGACTCCTTGCAATGTCAAGTAATGGTGTCTTCTGGATATGCTGTATTTTCATCTTGATTCCCATCATTCCTAACCAATTAATTTCTTTTACTCACTGTATCTAGGGCACAAACAACTGGCACAATTAGAAAATTACTATTTGTAAATTTAACAAGAGATATTCAGCAACAGTACTTTGGAGTAAAGATTGTTTGCCAACATAACATGGCAGTCCTGGTTTAGGACGAACGTTGCTGTAATTTAGCCCCAAGAGACATCGTCTTCAGCTGACTATATGACATGGTCTGTGTCCTTATATTTTCGAACAAGGGAATCTAGCACTCCCAATCAGCTCAAAACAATATCTATGTACCGTGATTTCCGGGTTATTTCCCTTCATCAGTACAGATATTGTTTTGAGCTGAGTGGAGGTGCTAGATTCCCTTGCTCGAAAATATAAGGACACAGATCGTGTCGTATAGCCAGCTGGAGAAGATGTCTCCTGAGGCTAAATTACAGCAACATTCGTCTTAAGCCAGGACTGCCATGTTATGTTGGCAAACAATCTTTACTCCAATTGGCACAATATACACTTTTTTTATTGACCATAGCTTTTTGATTTCTCTCCTCAGAGCTTTATATCGTATCAACTTTTCACCTTCTTTCACTATAATTCTGCTCTCATCGTGGCAGGTGATGTCTATTATCAGGCATAACTTATCTTCTTTGTCTACCAGTTCAATATCGGGTCTCTGATGTTCGATTCTATGATCACATTTTATCATGAAATCCAAAAGGATCTCTCATTTTCTGCCACAAACTTTGTCTCATGTTCGTACCATTTTCTCACTCTTTCCAGTTCAAACTTGTTACATACTTCACAGTGCACCATTCTGGTGACATTGTCATGACTTTTCTTGTACTCCCTCTGGGACAATTTCCAGCATTCGCTTAAAATATATCACATCATGTTTCCAGATTCACCACACATTCTGTGTTTGCCAAATTCTGTTGATTGGTAAATTTTTGCTCGAAGCAGCTTGTTCGTATTGTGCATTTATTTGCTGCCCCTACCAAGGCATCTGTTTCGGTTTCCAGGTTGTTTTATAACTACAAGCATCTTTTATCTGGGTCTGTGCCCCTCGGTATCTGTGAAAAACTGACCTTACATCTTCTTATCGTTCCAGTTGTTTTCTCCCTTCATTTCTGTCTTGTCCTGACTTCTTTGTCCTAGCTTCTTTCCATACGTACCAAACCTGTCTTCCTTACTTGTGCAAGTTGTTCATCCTTTGCCTTCTTCATAGACTAAGCAATATTGTTCTCCTCTGTCTGAATTTCAGCCCAAATTCCATTCTAATGTCCGCGCTGAAGCAACGCACGATTTGAATCAGCGGATTCAGCTGATCTTCATCTTTCCCATAAAGTTTCAGGTCGTCTCTAAAAAGGCGATAATTGGTTTTAAATTGTCTTTCCTTGCACCCATACCCAGCTTTCATGTTTCTGAAAGTGAAAATCAGCGGCATCGCAAACAATTCAAAGTGCATTGGCTTCAAGCAATCTCCTTGGAAGATTACAGGTTTGATGTTGACAAAGCTTAAGTAGTAGTAGTAGTAGTAGTAGTAGTAGTAGTAGTAGTAGTAGTAGTAGTAGCAGCAGTAGTAGTAGTAGTAGTAGTAGTAGTAGTATTTTATTTGTCACTTTTTATAGAAAATATCAGTAGGTGCTGGAATGTCATTCAAATCTGAAAAAGTAAACATGTGAGAAACAAGTTGACATTAGCGAAAGGAAGATTATTATAAAAGATCAAAAAGTAAATATATCTGCCAATTACTCAAAGATTTTACTTCATTACATTTCAAAATGTCTTAAAATATATTCGCTATTTTTTTCTCTTTACCATTCATCTTAGCATTCTTTACACCACAGTAAAAGCTTTGGAAGACATAAACACTACATTATTCAGTCAGAAGTACATTTGTCTACATCCAGATATCAAGTGCTTTGATAAATGAGACAATCGCCCGTCTTTGATTAGACACAGGTTATAAGATTTAGAAAAGAAGAGGGTGAGAAGTTATATTTGTTGTCATTTTGAAATGTGTGTTACTGACTTATGTAAAGTAAAATAGATTCGAGCAGGAATAGATGCAGAGTCACGTTCTTGGTTTGCCAGTAGCTCAGTTTTTGCAACTCTTCACACGCCATGAATTTCTTTCTTACTAATAGGGGCATATATTTGCAATAAAGAAAGATAAGTTTCCTTAACCTTATGCTTTTCAGAAGATTGACTGAATGCATAAAACTCATTATATTTAACAGCGAATATATGAAAGTCCGTCAACATACCTTGCCATGAGCTTAGGTTTTGAACCGTGCTGTTTGTCTCATTTGCTATAAAACCAGGAACTTTATAAAACTATTACAGATGTTGTGGAATCAAGTGGGAGAATCGTCAATATATATATATATATATATATATATATATATATATATATATATATATATATATATATATATATATGTATGTATGTATGTATGTATGTATGTATGTATGTATGTATGTATGTATGTATGTATATATATATATGTGTGTGTAAACATATATATATGTATATATATGTGCATATGTGTATATACATATATATATGTATATACGTACACACACGCACACACACACACACACACACACACACACATTCAAACACACACTTATAAATAGATAGACAAGTATAGATGGTTTGAAGTGGTGTTTAGATTTTATATATTAAAGAAAAGGAAGTAGCAAAAATTTTCGATAATTTAGCGCTTTCATTTCATTTCAGATATTCATCAAAAAATGATATTTTTACACAAAATTTATGACTTTTTATACATATGTGATTTGAAAATGTCTGGAGTTGAATTGGAAAGAGAAAGTTCTGTGTTATGAATTTATATGTGTTTTCTTTTCATTCTCTCTCCATTTTCTCTCTCTTATCCCCTTCTGTCGAAGAGCGTAGGCTCGAAGCATAAAACACTTTTCTATTTTTCCCGAGCGTTAAACTAATACACCTGCTTCTTGTTCCTAAATATATATATATGTGTCAACTTGCTAAAATGCCCGACGAGTGAGAGATTTGAATCACTAATTTTTTCTTGCTTTTCAATTTTTTAACAGCTTCCTACATCGGACACCAAGCACACTCATTTTAAAAATAAAAATCCCACTTTGTTGTACAATTCGATGCATGCAATTTATCATTATCTAAGATCATAATTAATCATTTTAGAAATATTATTCTCGAATTAATTTTTTATTATAGTTATTTTCTATTTTGTTAGTAAAACAAAATGTTCCTTCTTTGTTTTCGATGATTTAAATAGAAGTGAAATTAGAGAGGTAACGATTATTTGAAAAATATCTTAATTAATGGCATTTCATAATTGTGAGTTTCATCAGATTACAAATCGCTCAATCAATGTGTAATTTTTGCCTCATGGTGCATTGTTTTTAATATTCATATATTTGCATTTGATCTCTGTTACGACTTTGGCGCTCGTATGTGGCTAACTTTGAAGCGTCAACATCAGCAACAACCAGATCTCTGTGAATGTATCAGCTACTGGTACCAGAGGCTATTAAGGCTGAAGTTTATAGTATAATTCTAACATCTAAATGGTACCCAGAAATTTCACAAGACCTATACGCCGCATTCATCAATTTCTATATCCAACTGAATTTTAGCCACTAAATTGCTATTCCTGTCTTTGCCTCTATTTCCTTCAAATTGTAATTTTATTTTATTAGGTACAAATATCTTTCGCCTGCATAGTCAATTGTATCGAATTCAGTATAGTATATGACCATAGGATATAGGTACAAGCTCACAATATAAGCATTTCTAATACCAGTTGGTATTATCGACTATAATATGTTTGGTACTTATTTTATCGACATCGCAAATATGAAAAGCATAATCCTCCTTGGCGGTACTCGAACTCGTACAAATATGAGATACAATGAAAGACAGATTCCCTTGTAAATGAGATACAATGAATGCTAGATTCCTTTGTTCGAAAAAGTAAGGACACAGATCGTGTCTTCTAGCCAGCTGGAGACGATGTTTCCTGGGGCTAAATTGCAGCAACATTCGTCCTAAACCAGAACTGCCATATTATGTTGGCAAATAATCTTTAATCCAATGAATGACAATTTCTACAAAATTTACAAGTTTGAAATATTTTGTACATCAGATTCAAATGAAATGATTTTTGATAAATGAAAATTTGAAAATATTTACAAAAAACATCATGACAGTTATAAAATGAAAGAAAATTATTCATATCGTCGTAATCGGAGATTTGCACTTTCTTTCGTTTTTCCACATTTTCTTCTAGTTGTTTTGTAAATTGTGTTTCCTACAAATTCCAAAATGCCAAATCTGCTAATGTCAATAAATCTAGCAAATATCTGAAATCCCATAGCACATTTTATAGTAATTAATTCATAACTTTTACTCCTATATTTTAAATATTCTAAGCTGGAAATCAAGGCATGTTTCATTTTTGTACGTAATATCGTGCATAGCAAAATTCATATTAGAGATAATAAATTTAATACCACTAGGGAACAAAGTCACGAAGCTTTGATATATTTCATACAGGCTGTCGTTTGTGTTTATGTGCGAACAGAATAGTTCATCACTGGCGTTTCTAATTAATAATATGGCCTTATATGGTCTGTCGATTACACATTACATACACACACACTTATACACTTCATATAGATGCATTGTAACTCTATTCTTCACTTGTTATATATGTATGTACGTATGTATGTATTTATATATGTATGTATGTATGTATGTATTTATATATGTATGTATGTATGTATTATGTGTGTACGTATATCCTCATCTCACTGCGCAGCAACTTGAACAAAAATCTTCTACGGTAGCACAGGGATTGCAAATAATTTATTCGAGGAATCTGGCAGAAGAAACTGAACAGAAATCCGCCATGTACAAATATCTATGGGTGTGTATGTGTGTTACATTTACAGAAAGATAAAAGATGAAGACACGTGTATAAACAACAAACAGGTGCATTAGTTTGACGCTCGGGAAGGTGAAAAAGTCTTTTACATTTCTAGCTTACGCTCTTCAACAGAAAGGAACACGAGGAAATAAACAGAGAGAGAATTAAAAAAAGAACTTGTAGCTTTAGCGGTCATGCACTATTTTATGTATATATATATATATATATATATATATATATATATATATATATATATATATATATATATATATATATATATATATCTGTGTGTGTCTGTGTGTATCGAAATATTAATATTTCTAAATCTCTCTAAAGGAGACTACGGCAGCAGTACTGGATATTAATATTTATCGCCAAGCTAACATGGTAGTCCAGGAAATAGGACGAATGCTGCCATTGATTAGCTAGGTAGAGGCGATGGCCTCTTGGAGCTAATCAACGGCACCATTCGTCCTATATATATATATATATATAAATATATATATATATATATATATATATATATATATATATATATATATATATATATATATATATATATATATATGTATGTATTCTATATATATTAGTGATGAATGAACTATTAAATCTCTCTCTCTCTCTCTCTCTCTCTCTCTCTCTCTCTATATATATATATATATATAT
Organism: Octopus bimaculoides; assembly: GCF_046866305.1. Classification (NCBI taxonomy): domain Eukaryota; kingdom Metazoa; phylum Mollusca; class Cephalopoda; order Octopoda; family Octopodidae; genus Octopus; species Octopus bimaculoides. The sequence continues at coordinate 4,624,318 of NC_142929.1, forward strand.
ATATATATATATATATATATATATATACATGCACATGTATGCTTACATTTATGTACGCATGTAAATATTCATATGCATGTGTTCGTATATACGGGGAATACAGGGAGCAGTTATTATTTAATCACATTGAACTGAAAATAAAACTAATTCTAGTTTTCTAGTTTGCCTTTTTTAATTATTTTTTCTCGATATTTCTTCGTATTTGCAGTTGGACTGTCATAATATATTATCCTCGGAGTTTCTAGACTGCTCAGCATAATCTTAAGGATTGAATTCTGACGAAGTATTAACAACTTCATTTATAGAAGGCAAACACAATCTAAGTAGAATTAAACACTAGACTTGGAATAATGCAAGGTTTGGAAGTTTGTACATATAAAGCATATCACAATTTGGTGATCAGTCGACGCAAATCACTCTCTTCTAGTGGAAGAGAAACAGTTACGCATACCAATAACACCTTACATATTGAAGATGATAGATTTAGGAACTATTTATACCTGGCAAACCATATCGATAGTTTTGATGAACAGAATTCTAAGTAAAGTTATGCTAAAAGTGTCACGCAGTCATTTGATAGATATGCTACGATAAAGCCAGATTGAAATATATACGGAGGTGCATGCACACGACTGTAAATAAATTCTTGAAGGTGGCCACCATTATGGCCGCAATCTAATGATTGAAACTAGAAGAGAATATACAAACACACACAAGCACACACACGTGTATGTTAAGAGTAAAAGTAATTATATATTTGTGTGTGTGTGTGTGTGTGTGTGTGTGTGTGTGTGTGTGTGTGTATCTGTGTGTGTGTATCTGTGTGTGCGTGTGTATCGCTGTGCGTGTGCGTGTGCTCGTGTCCGTGCGTGTCTGATATGTGTATGTGTGTGCGCGTGTTCAACTTCGTGCTTGGATATAATTACTTTTACTCTTAACTTTCGGTCATTTTTTTTCCCTTTTTATTTCAGATTTATTGTTAATAGATCTAAAATTTACATCTCTTTTCTAGTTTTAATATGTAAAGATTGATATGTTAAAGCATAACGTGATAATTTACATATCGCACAATACACCGAAGCTATTTAGATATTTACTGGTATGATAGTACAGTAGAAAACTAGTGTAGCGTAATGTGCAGACGCAAATAACTTGAATAAAATCGCAGTCTGCAAAATCACAAAGATTTTGTTCCTCAAGTTTTTTTTCTCTCTCACAATATTTCTAATATGAATTGACTGCTATTTTAAAGTGTTATTTCTGTTGCTGGATAATTCTAAAATAATTTGCTCTTTGTTGAAGACGGTTAGAACAAGTGGTTCATGTATTTTTTTTTATATTTATGTTCACTATATAATTCATCTCTCGATTCCACTTCGGTAATATACAGACATACATTCGTTGATACGTACGTACATACGTACGTACATACATGCATACATACATACATACATGCATACATACATACATACATACATACATACATACATGCATACATACATACATACGGACGTGTGTGCGTGTGTGTGTGTGTGTGTGTGTGTGTGTGTGTATACAGGGTGCGTAAGATATTTGAGGACAGAATTATGTTTATAAAAAAAAACAGATATATAATAACAGATAATAACTTTATTTATCAAAAAATGCTACGAGGATAAAAATAAACCTTCTTTTCTATAATGTTATTCAGTAAAGCCACCTTCAGCTTCAACAACTGCTTCCATATGAGATCTAAATCATTTACATGCTCAAATCAAGAGGTCCTGGTTCATTTTGGACATTACTCTGACTATGGCAGCTTTCAAAGAATCTTTGGTGTTATAGGCATATTCATTGACCTCTCACTCAACAACGCGCCGCATATAATAGTCCAACGGATTGAGATCTGGGGAATTAGGAGTCCAAATGTTAGGGGTTATGTGATCAGGAAAATTTTCAGCCATCCACTCCTGTGATACTAGAGCCATGTGTGATAGTGCAGAGTCATACTGAAGCATATATGGCCTTCCATTACATGCACTGTCTATCCAAGGCTTAACAATGGTTTCCTGGGCCTCAATATAGGCGACAAAGTTAACTCTAAGGTCTTGTAGAAAGAGGTAAGGAGGCATCACATGTCCTTCATTGCTGACAACCCCTAAAACCATGACAGTTGCAGGAAATTTTGTATGCATAACACTTGGGACTTCAGAAGGATCTGCACATAACCATTTGTCATTTCTTCTGTTAACTTTCTGTTCTTGGTCGAATTTTTTCTCGTTTGAGAAAAACTAAATCAAATCTTCTTATGCTGGATTTTTTCAGTTTGTTTAAGAACCTTTTAGATCTGATGTAGTGATTTTCTTTTGCTTTTTCTGACAAATTGACTTTTCGTCATCATATAAGACTTATATAGGATGTTTCGTGGACAACATTTCTGACTGTTCCTTCTGACACATGGAGATCTTTTGCAATTGACCCCATGGACTTTCTCGGATTGTAATCAATAGACTGTTGCACTTGCTGGGTAAATTCAAATGTCCTGATGGTTTCAGTGCGTTTACAATGCTTTTTATGCTTTGATACTTATGATACGGTTCCATCTTCAGTCTCTAGCTCCTTACAAACTTTGTAGATGAAAGGTGTGGCAACCTTTAAAATTCGAGATATTTCTAAATCGCTATGCTCAGCCTTTATAACCACAATAACAGCATGCCTGTTCATTTCTTGAGTAAGCTGAGGGTCTGCCATTATTATTTTCGGAAACAAAGATTATACAGAGTTACCAAAATATGAAGCAATTCCCCCAAAAGGTATGTCCTCAAATACCTTATGCACCCTGTACACACACACACACACACACACACACACACATATATATATATATATATATATATATATATATATATATATATAGAGAGAGAGAGAGAGAGAGAGAGAGAGAGAGAGAGAGAGAGCGCACCAACAGGTGCGAGCCAGAGATTCTCAATATAGAAAACACATTGTAATAGTGAAAGTATTTGAACTTACACCTAAGTTTTTATTGAGGACTAAGTCCGTTGGGGTAAAGAATAGCTATAAGAGGAATCCATGTGAGATGGTGTGGAGATAGTGATGCAAAACACACATAAAATATATATACATATACACCCGTAAATGAATATAGGGATATGTATAGAGAGAAAGCGAAGCAAAAACTGAAAATATTCTGAAGGCGAACATTCCTATATAAGCCTAACGATATTTAGATATTTAGAGAATAGATTTATGTGGAGTACAAAAAGTGGGGAACTCTTATGGGAGTGGAGTGGCATGGTATTTCACTCTTTGATATTTTGCACACACTATCTGCCGACATTACAACTATTACGTAATTCCGAGCCCCCAGAAACTGCTATCGGACCTGAAATACCTCTCCTTATTTTCTGTATTATTTGTACGCCATGTAAATTTGTTTTCTAAATATATAAATATCTTTTGACTTCTACACCAATGTTCATCCGAAGAGTATTTTCAGTTTCTGACTCTTTCTCTCTCTCTGTATATATATTTATATGTGTAAACGCATGTATGTATATTTTATACATCATGCCCAAGCCCAATCATATTTATTCGCATTGAAATCTCTCTTTCTCATTTCCTTTCTCATTCTATTTCTCTCTCTCTTTCTTTCTCTCTTTCTTTCTATGTCTCTCTCTCCCTCTCTCTCTCTCTATCTCTCTCTCTCTCTCTCTCTCTCTCTCTGTCTATCTATCTCCGTCAGCGTGCCGCTGATGACCCATCCTTCATGTTGCAGATAATCACTGATGACGAGAGACAGGTCTACGGGTGCGACTCTGATACGAAGCAGCAGTCGTCACAATGGAAGAGCCCTTCATCTCTACGACCGAAGAAGGCACGACTGAGCCGCATCTCAAACTAGAGCGATGAAAGGGAGGTTCCTGCTTCCAGAGGCCCCATTACTCATTATGTGAAACGCTTTAAGTGTCTAAAACCATCTCTGGAACATATGTAATGTAAGTTCCCAGTTTAGAGAAAATCAGTTGCGAACTTTGGAAGTTATGCGGGTTTATAAACAAATCTCCCCACACTCACACATATATACATTTATATATATATATACACACACACACACACACACCCACACATATATATGTTTGTATACCCATGTATCTATATAGAGCAGGAAAAATTCAGAATACTAAGATTATGCATAATTTCTTAACTTGCCAGCTGTTTTAGGATGCTCGGAGTAATAATCGTGATGTTCATAATTTTCCATTTTTATAATACATATCAGTGTCCTAATATATGTGTATGTGCGTGCGTGTTTGTGTGTATGTGTGTGTGTGTGTGTGTGTGTGTGTGTGTGTGTGTGTGCGTGTGTGTTTCCAGTCCTTAATTGGTGGAATGGACTCAGAGAACAGTTTAGTCTAGGTTTTATCGTCATACCAGAATGAAGCCATTTCTTTGAATGCCAAGAAGCTCTTTCATAGTTAAATCAAAATTGACTTGTGTTAAACTTCTAAACGAGAAATATGAAGTAACAGTACCGTACAGTACCGTACAGTACCGTACAGTAAAGTCTATTTGTCAACACAATGCGGCAGTCTTACGCAGGACGATGTTACAACTTTTTAGCCCCACGAAAGCATCTTTTCCAGCTGGCTACCGACACATGGTCTGTGTCCATATACTGGGAGCAAGGGAGTTTATTGCTCCATTTCTAGCCTTAGCGATACCTGTAGACCAATGGTTTCTGGGTTATTTCCTTTCCTCGGTACAGGACAGGCTAGAGATGGCAGCCATTTGACCTTGTTCACAGTATATACTTTTTAAATTGTCTGCTTAAAATTATTTGCTTCAAATGTAAAATAACTTCTGTATATTGATAACACTGATGAAAATATGTTAAACATATTTAATATCTTGTTTTTCGATTTTCAAACATTATTAAATCAATATTAGATCTTTATTTTCTGATCTATATTTGAATGGTATTTCATGTATCTTCATTAAAATTGCTTCTAGTTTCAAAGAAACATAGGAATGGTACGAAATAATTTTTAAATAGCTTTTCTTCGTTCTTGTTTGCAAGAGACTTGTTGTGAATTCATGTGTTGAAACAAATCTTGTGTCTTTGGAGACAGGATCAAAGCAGATGGTAAAGAGAGCATCCTTGTCATTGACGAGACTGTGAATAACGATGAAAGGACTTTGATAACCAAACAAACGGTTTATTGTTTAACCAGCACATTAAACAAACGATTGACACGTTAGTTGGTTACGTATATATCTGATTGGCTAACAATAAATAATATTGAACCAGTGCCTGTGTTCATTATTATTGATGCCATGGCCCTCCCAAGACACAGTAATATATATATATATATATTACATACTCCAATAATAGAAACGGTCCACTTGATTATGAGGATGAATGAGCTCAGAGAACATAGTTTAGTCTAGGTTTATCAGCGTCTACCTTACTATATATATGTGTGTACACACTGACACACATATACACACACATACACACACACATTTCACATTCAATTAGATTGAAGGTACACTACAGAGGGTTCCGTTTATCTCCAGC